>NC_040900.2:13060557-13353057 GCF_900634795.4 Betta splendens | reverse complement strand
CACTGTCCGCATATGCTTGTTGGAAATCTCATCAGTTTGGGTCAACAGTTGTCAGGCCCCAGATCGGCCTCCAGATCACAAAAGATGTCCTGAAGGGACATATACACACACACACACACACACACACACACACACACACACACACACACACACACACACACACACACACACACACACACACACACCCTAATTACTGGCTGATTGGCAGTCACTCAAACTCCTACAATAACACACTCACAGACATATACTGTGTTGCACAGTGACATGCACAGTGGTGACATCTTTAGTCCTGATGGGCATCATTTTGTGAAATGATCCCTGCCTGAAAAGCACAGAGAGAAAGACACACACTAACAGCATTGATGCTTTATGCTCATCCTGGGTAGGTTCATTTGTCAGTGTGCAGACAAATGTACTGTATATGTTTATATGCATTTGCAAGGTTTCCTTTAGTCTCAGATAAACACGGTTAACTGATGTAAAATATACATATAATATAAATATATACTACATTGATGATGCCAACAATGGGATTATTGTGTGAACTTTGGAGGAGACCGACCCTTTAAAGGGGAAACCTTTAAAGCGGATGCAGATGAGGCGCGTGTCCAGTGCTGGAACGTGCAGTAGTTAACTGAACAACTACTACTGTATAACTACTTGATTGATTCTCTTGAAATGAATGAATCCACCGGAGGAAGCCTCCACTGCCGTCGAATTCAACGTCCCACAGTGTTTCAGCCAGAGACATGATCAAGTGACCATTTATAGCTCGTAGTTCAACCGTTCAATCAAGCAGAAAAAGCTACGCTGCTTAAACGAGCCCTTGATTTGTCTCCCTGACGTTTCGTGCAGCACCAGAATCACATTACCATTTTTATTTGTCTAATATGACTGAATACTGCAACATTCCCATTAGCCTGTAGCTTGACTTTAATGCTAATCAATAAGCAGTGGATGTAAAAGCACCCACTTAACAACAGCGCGTTAGCAGCACACACCCTGTACTTAAAGCCTCCATCTGGGGCTCAAGCAACATCTTCTAGCTGAATTTTTCTGATTGATTCAAGAAGTGAACCTCACTGAAGAAGATTTAGAAGCAATTACGTCTGCTCCGCCGGCAGCGCCATTTAATGAGCGCGAGTATCGGGAGCTCTGACAGCGCGTCTCCAACATTAGGGTTTCCATTTAGAAGCATCTCACTGCTGAGCAGAGTCACAGAGCGCCTTCAGACACACGCCGTCTCCGGATAAACCGCTCGACGCGTTGCTCTTCCTCCCAGAGGAGCGAGAGCGAAGCCCTGATTCTGTTCTGAGTTAGGTGAAGACAAGCGATTCGAACGCCGCGGCTCCTAAGAAGTCAAACTACTGGACCGTCTGTTCCAGTGGCTGAGCTGCAGTGTTGCTGCTTTGTGCCTGTGCAGCTGGAGCCCTCATCTTTGTGGTGCTGCTGCTCTTTTTATTTCAGCTGCAGGCGATGCATAAGTAAAACCGGAGGGTCTGTAGTTCACATGGGACTGAATCTGTGTGAGCGTCTCTGCCCTGGAGCTTTTCTCTTCATTGGAAAGAAAATATATATACTGTATATATATGTATGTTTTTCTGTCCCAATGTCAAACCTAAAGTTTAAAGTGCTATAATCCAATTTAGTCCAGGTCTAATAAATATTCAGTCACTGAGTGTTTCTGAGTTTTATTTAGATACAAACCTCAACAATCCTAAGGCTAAAGTCTCAACAGATGGTTTATATGTTATACAGCATTTAAACAATGTCCTCACAGACGCAAATAAATGTAAATTAAGGAGATAATGATTGGCTGAACCATATCAAAATGATGATCCATCTCCTGAGTTGTTCGTCTGGTTTTGCTGCTCTCACATACAGTAGCATCGTAGACCTGGACAGGAAGTAAAGATGCATGACGCGTTCCCAGTCAGTGTCGTTCCGGCGTTCCTTGTCTCTCTTAGATTTAAGCCTGGGATGATATAAACCCTCCCTTGTGTGGCTACTTAGCATCTTTTTCCATAAAATCGAGCGATTTGGCAACATTTCCTGCTGACTCATCGCTGCCGTAGGCCCCCTGCAAATCTGAAATATTTATGATGCTTGATTTTCATTTCATTTTCAGATTTGCTTGACGCCCGTGGCGGCGGTGAGCCTGTCCAGGCCTGTGAAGCGCGTGTCTCCTGCGTTCTCTCGCCGTGCGGGTACCTCTGTGCAGATACAGGGTGTCAGTCAAGAGCGGGTACGAGATTTCTAAGGGAGCTGGTGGAAACCTTTGTTCTGACAGGGAACGTGTGTGAGCATCCTAAGTTGGACAGTAAACATGGATACCTGTCACTTTGAGGTGTGTTTAGTGGGATCTGATCCAAAAAGCAGATCAGACACAGCTATGAACATAGACCATGTCTGGAAATGTAAATAGAAATGTTTTCCTTAAAACAATAAGTTCAGTATTAAACACTCATTAAACACACTTTTCTCCAGCTGCTCCTTGACCACCCACAGCATCTAATGACACCATCTTACAGTATCAAGCAGCTATAACTTCATCGTACTCCACAAATCATATGCAAACAGTTCACCAGACTGACTCCTGATTCATAGACTCCATCTTCAGTGTGTTCTGAGCGTCTGGGACCTTGGGAAGCTTCACGCAGGAGCCAGACTACAAATGATCCGCGGCTATTTTTATCCTGACGCGTGCGAAGGGACCTGAACACATGACTGCACACAGAGACACGCCGTGAGAAACGGCTACGTGTCCACGTGTGACTGAGCAACGGGAGAGTTAGCAACGTGGACGGTGCGAAGCGTCATCCAAACGCGACACGTGCGCTTCAGAGGGACCAGCTGAGCGCTAAAAACGGGAGGCATCGACTGGGGAGGAGGATGAAAAGCGCACTTGCAGCAGGATGATGGAGCAAATCCTGAAGCACTGACCTTGTAGTGACATCACACCTTATTGATTCATGTTGCAGATGTTGTAGTGCTTCCGTTTACCATGCAAACCAAGCTGCAGAGGAGCTGATGCAGCTCGTCCTGTCGCTTTGCTGGGTCCCACCAGCAGAGCACAGAGCTGGGACCCACTCGCACAGTGTCCCATCCACTTCTGAACCCACTGTGTGCAGTTAATGGATCGACGCTGAGGGCGGCTGCTTTCACAACCAGCTGGAAGAATCATGGAAGTCATCTTTCCAGCTGTTTGGTGTGTTTCTAGACTCAGCCTGAAGCTCTGAGGTTACAGACTTATTGCTTGCAGCATCCTATGCATTCATCGAGATATAAGGTACTTCAAGGTCTATAAGGTCTTAATTTTTCCTCTATAGAACTTTTCAGTGCTTTGTAAAAGCACTGAAATGTCATCTTTCCAGCAGAGGACAGTAATTACTTAAGGCCTCTGAACCATGACCTTCCAGCTGCAGCTTGAGAGAAGTGTATTGTCCCAGACTTTAGAATTGTACTGAACCAAACATATATAAAGGGATTTCACAAACTACCACAGATGAGACTGAAATGCATATTATTAAAATCAGTGTTAATGCAAAACAGCTTTTACATTGCGCTTGTTCCAGTTGACTTGTTGCTCACATGAGTCACTTTGATAAATGGCTGATGGCTGAGTAACAGGAGAAGCCAGAGCTTGTTTTGTTCTCATACATTCTCTCTGCATTCATAGAACCAAGCATCTAAAAGGGGCGAGGGAGAACAGACAAGCAAATATGTGACGACGTTAAGATGTTATTGAAATACTCTGTCAGCAGCATTATCATGTTATTTTGAATGAAAAGAAGCTTTGAAAAAAAAAATTATAAATAAATGCTCAAGCTGTGATTCCTAAACAAAACCCTGCCCTGCTCCCTCATCCTCCGCTCTCAGGGTTTCCTGCTGTTACGAGCCTGGACTGAGTGTCCGCACTACATCTCCCACAGTCCCTCCTGCTCGAGCAGCTTCCTGACATTCCTGTGTGAGTACACAGATGGTGAGTCAACTCCTGTTTCCTCTTCAGCCGCGCAGCCCGAAGCACTGACTCACGCTGTCATCCACTAATACCACCAGCCTCCCGACGTATAGATGCGCTGAGCGCCGTCATTGGACCGACTCCACTTTCCTGTCACGACAGTGGACGTCAAAGCCGGGAACTCTTCTATAAATACCCTTTGTTCTGCTGATGCTGCCTGTCTACCTGCGTTATTGGCAGTAGCTTTATATGACAGATAAGCCCAGCAAGGCGAGCGGAAATGAAGGGGAAATATCACTGCGCTCTCAGGAGATCTGCCGTCCTCCCAAAGCTGGTGCAAAGTGATGAAATTTGGAGTGAAAGAGCTGGAGGAGAGGGCAGTACTGTACGTATGTTTTAATGGGGAGGTAGATGCTGAAAAGGAGGGGGGAGGGAGGAAGGGGACAAGGGAAGGAAGCAGATGAGTGTTGAGGAGACTATGTTACGTTGCTGAGCACTAAAAGCTAAAAATAGCACAGAGGCTGTTTGGTGGTGGCTTAAAGATCTCAAGAGGTTTTGACAGTGCTCCTCAAGTATTAAAACAATGCAGCTGCTGCTAGATAGATTCTTAGCGTTGTTGTTGTTGTTACCAGATGCTATGAAGAAGAGCAAACATTAAATTCATCGCAATAATAAGGTAGAGGTGACGCGTTTGAGTGGGATTGTGTTGACTGAGCCGCCATGCAAAGCGTAAGCTATACTCCCACTCCAGCCCTGGATTAACAATAAAGGAAAGAGTGGGACCGATTGTTAGACACAGTGAAATGCATCAGAAAGAAGAGTCGACACAGAGCGTCCTGGACCTTCATCATCAGGACAGAAATAAGAAGTGAGTTTAGGAGATTGTCTTAAGGCTGGAGGAAGAATGTTAAGGAGACAAAAATAAGCAAATTATGAAGCAAATAGTGATAATTTAGAGAAAAGGGTGAAGGTGACCTCCCTTTGGTCCACCTGAGACAAATCATGTCCAACCCAATTAGACTGACGGAGACTCAGACCTAAATCAAGTGATGTTTAAAGAACAAAGGGAAAGCGTAAACATCTGCATCAGTAAAATAACATAACAGCTCTACTGCAGGACTTTAGCAGCAAAGAGTTCGGACCTGCTCGGTGACATTACGGGGAATCATTGCTGCTGTGGCAGCTCCTGCTCCTGACGCTAGCAGCTGATCTGCTGGAGACTAACTGGACTCTCTGTAATCACATTGCTGTAATCCCTTGACATGTAATTCCCGAAGCTGAGCATCATATTAAAGCTATGATCCATCTCCAGATCTTTACATCCACGCGGCTCTTCAGCAAACATTTATTGAATTTCAACTCTAGTATCAGTCAGCAGCATCCTCTATCTGTCCCCTAATCCACCCAATCCCCGTGCACGCCGCATTTTATTTATTCATCCATCCGGTAATCCAGCCGCCCTCTCATCCTCAATGCAAGCCCGTCCTGTCCACGGATCGTCTTACATGAATACACCACCGCACGGTTTGTGCCTCCTCTCATGCATGGGGCCTGTGTGAGCGAGAGGACTGAGCAGGAGCCAGCACAGGTGTCTTTACAGTCTAATATAGCGTTGTCCCATCACCGGTAACCCAAGATCCTCCGTCCACAAGGTGAATATGCACCGTTTTAAAGCATCTTGCTGTGTTGTGAATTGGAGCCTATGATGCTAAGGGTGTAGAGGCGATCAGTGTTGCTGAGTTTGTTGTTCATTTCTCTGCTCTAATTACATTTTTATTGATAATTTCTCCTTTTTACTTCAACACGTCTGCCCTAAAAAATGATATGAACATAGCCCATAATACAGTGGGTACCATGAGTAACTCATGCCTCCTGTAAAGTAAGAAGGATTATTAGCCGGTGGAAATGGTTTGCAAAATGGTGAAGACTTTGATTTTGAAGCTATAAAACCACTGGTTCTCACATTTTGTTTAATGTGAGCTTTAGGCCTCACGGCAACTTTTGTGGCCACTTAGACCTGGTTTATGTGTCTCTACAATGTGACACACTTGAATTTCAGCGCCCCATCCCCCTTTTTGTGTGAAGCATACTCTTTGGTGCTAAGAAAATAAAGCCTTGTCAATCTGCCGTCGAGCTGCTTACTTAAAACGGTGCGTTCGTGCATGCATGTTCAGGTCTCTGAAGCAGAAGATTAGAAAATACAAACACAGCTTCTTCATTCAGGCCCCTAAAGCCTGGTGTTCCTATGTGGACGAGCATGAACACACACACACACACACACACACACACACACACACACACACACACACACACACACACACACACACACACACACACACACACACACACACACACACACACACACACACAGCTCCTCTAACGAACACAATATTTTCCTGGATTCTTAGCGCTCGTTAGAGGCAACATACACACACGCACACACAACCACTCATACAAAATTAATACAACTATTATGACATTGTTCTTTCTTCGGCTTCGTGACTGATTCGAGTGGCGCGGCATAAATAAAGCAACTGTTCCATTACACATGTATGAATGAGGGAGGTCTGCTGAGATCGCATTAGATTTCAGCCTCATGAACACGCAAATAACTTCAAGTCTTTATGAAACTAACTTTTCCTGCGCGGCTTTGTGAGTTCACATGGCTTCTGACACGCGTCTGATGTGCTGAGCTGCACGGAGACAGTGCTGCTTGGGCTGAACATTTTCTCTAAGTGTTGTCAAGCTGTGTTCTATACAAATGTGTGCGTCTGGGCCCAAGCTTCAGGTCAAGTCAACCACTCGTATGTATGTAAATGCTCCCATGAAAGTCAAAGCGCAGTTTATGTAAGAGCCATGGGCCTTTTTAAAGGGCTGCAGCGTGTTGTTGTGTTCGTGAGACGTCTGGCATTTCTCTGGGCTTCACATGCCGATCGTGTCCCCAAAACACAAAATTAATTAGATCTTGTTTGTCGTAAGCTTTCATGGAACTGGGACCAAGCCAGGCCTCCGATGTTCAGCTGAATCATCTGCAGCGGAGTTGTACCGATTCAGAGGCAGCGATTAACAACACGCACTTGCACAGTGTGGCTGCAGACGCTGAAGTGCTCGCTGTCGGCTGCTTTTGGCAAAACACTGCTGTTTTTCTGCCTGAGTGTGTTGGCTGTAAAGGAGTTAGGTTTTATTTCACCGAGCTGAAGAAACACAAGCATGAGTAAGTTACACAAATGGGAAAAAAAATGGTTAAACTGCTGTAGTGTTTATACAGTAAGTGAACAAACAGTAGCATAGAGAGAGAGCAGGTTTGTTTCCGGTGGTGGGTTTTTAGCATAAACAGCTAAATCAAGGTGTAATCAAATGAAAAAAAGCCTAAAAAGTGCAACTAGAGGCAGCTTAACAAGTGTAATTCCTCTTCATCCAAGCAGATGCAAAAATGAAAACGTGCAGTATTGAGAATCAGGTGTGTAGGAGCCTCTAACAGGTTTTACAGCATCACACCTGAAGGGAGTCGTGACGTGTGATGAGACGTCCAGGAAGCGGCAGCGCTGTTCGGTCTGTGGTCCCCGTCTCCTCCAGGCAGCCTCCTCGCTCCTGTGAGCAGGAATAAGGGAATTACGATGTCCTTCATGATGACACGCTGAAACGATTTCCAGGGAGGTACAGTGGAATACATTAATGAGAGGCGCCCACTGTGTAGCACATCTCTGCTAAAACGCTCCAGGAGCTTCTTGGATATGAGCCTCAGCCGCTGCCTCTGCTGCTCCTTTTTGCTAATTCTTCGACTCGTGGCTCCGTCGGGGGCTGGACTTAAAACCAGCCTAACAAGCAGCCCACGAAAGCTGCTGAAAGACGCCCCAAACACAGGACCTGCCATTTATTTAGAGCAATTACCAGGTGCTGTCTGTGAGATGATCAGGTACTCATGGATCTCATGTGCTGTTTCTCAGATACAGCTCGAGCGATGAGCGATGGGTGATTTTTGGATGGAATCGCAGCAAGAGTCGACTTCGGAACCTCCGTTCTCCGCTGTGAAGTGACCCCCTCCACAGAGAACCGATCAAGCTGTGCTGATGTGACCATTCTGCTCCCTTGACTGCACATATCGACCCCGGCTGCTCCGCTGGACGGTCTGCAGCGCGGCTGCCCTCCAGGTTTAATAAAAGCTGAGCTGGAGGAGCTTCCTCCCCAAACGGGATGGAAGGAGGAAAACACCACGCTTCTCCTCAGCATCCACATTATTGAACACGCAACCTCTGTGGCCATGTTTACTTCTGCTACTGATCACCTGACTTGGTTTAATTACAATTATTACACTAAGGTGCACTTCTGTGGACCAACTCCACAATAACATGCTCCAGTGAGATCATTAGCAATGATTTCGCTCCCCTGGCTGCTCATATCGACCAACCAAAGAGTAACTAGTTTAATTCTGCCAGTGTGTGTGTGCATGTGTATGGGGGGGGGGGCATTTTCATGCCTGGGACCTCCTAGAATAAAGTTAGGTCCACAGTTAGAGTGTAAAGATGACTCCACAGCTCCACATTCACACTCATACGCTCTGAGCATTTTAGCTTCTTTGTGATTGGCTGGATTTGGTGGCTCCGCCTTCACGCAGACAAAATACACGCAGACAAGCTGCTTAGGCTTCTGAACATGCTTTTCTCTGATTTGGTAACAATGTGCCACAACAATGAAATCACTGAGTTATGTTTTGACAACACATTACAACCCCTTGGAATAAGCGAAACACCTCCAGCAGCACCTGCACAGCGAGCTCTCTGTTCTTCTCCAACACCTAGAAGTCTGCTTCCAAAACATTTCACTGGTTTCTACAGCAGAGCTTATGCTGAGTATTGGCCCGATGCATGTGTGAGCGTATTAATGGAAGCGGCTCATTACTGGGTGTGTATGTACAGCAGTAAGTGTGGTGTAAGTGTCAACAGAACCATCAAAGTGAGCGTCGTGGGCTAAAAGTGGACCACGTCAAGGTCAAAGGTCAGCCACCGACGCTGTGCTCATTACATCCGTCCAGACATCAGCTGCTCGTCCTTGTCCGGATGACGAGGCTGCTGCTGTCCCAGAGTTGGGCCGGCACAGGTCACCGCTCCATCACACGGCCTGTTGAGCCACTGTGAACTGTGTCGGGCCGTTGATGATAATGGATAAAAGCTAACGGGTCATTAACGCCATTAGATTTCATGTCCTGGGCCGTGGCTTTATGTACTGTGCTGCACAGTCCATCCAGCAGCTGGTAACCAAGACAGAGCTCCACCTAATGAGTCCAATAATATCCACTGGCTCATAGAAAAGATGGAAACAGGTTCAGGTTTTCTAATGCTGAATCAGAATTATTAGTTTATTACACACGATTGAACACTTTAATGAAAATTCTAACCCTTGAAGGCTTCTGCATGGAAGGTCAGTGGTGAAGAGGATGTGATGAAGACAGCGAGCGAGCGAGCGAGTGAGTGAGTGAGTGAGTGAGTGAGTGAGTGAGTGAGCGAGCGAGTGAGTGAGCGAGTGAGTGAGTGAGTGAGCGAGCGAGTGAGTGAGTGAGTGAGTGAGTGTTTAGCTTTGAAGTGGGAATACAGTCATGACTCGACCTCTCTCACCAGTTTGACCTATTGCTTTGTGTTTCCTATTGTTTTAAGAAGACAAACACGAATGTGAAAACAGTGATTACAGCCTCAGCTGATGCTTCGGTTTCCCTTCACTCTCACATACGAATCTCCGTTTTCTTCCTATATCCACTCTTACAGCTGAGGGAAGGAGCCATGTTTGAGGTCTCTTGTTTTCCCGTTTGAAACAGTGTGATTCCCTTTAATCTCTGAATGCACAGACGCAATCTTTAGCTGCGTGGAAGTGCTCCTGACGTCTCCACTTCGTCCTAGAGGGAACGTTTTCATCCAGACGAGCTCCACTGGGATCGCCTGCGTCTTTGTACGCAGATTAAAAGGCAAAATGCTCCGTCTGTCTCCCTCCTCAAAGCCAGCTCCGCGTGCGGTCCCGCCCTGCGTGAGGCGGGGTCAGCCGCGAGCCGCGGCCCCATGCGCTGATCCCCCGTCTTCTTCGAGCGTGTTTGATTTTGCTTTGCTCTGACACTTCCTGCCTGTTCTGATGCTTAATAATCCTCCAGGGGTGACCTTTAAATTCACTTACAATAACTCCGTTCTTTGTTTTCTCTCAACCTCCCACACGAGCGCTCACATGCACAAGCTCCAGAGGCCTTTTCTTCCTCCTGCTGTTGTGTCATTGTGAATAAAGGAGGTCTCTGCTTCCTAATTGCTTTGTTAATTAGAGGCCAAATGAATAGTTCAAGTAAATAGGAATTAGGTATTAGCTGCTGTCGTGGTGTGTTAATCTGTTTAGTGAGCGTTCACTGACGTCTCAGCTGTCTCCAAAAAAAGGAATCCTGAATAAATGACAGAATTATGATGAGCAACGCCGCCTTGATGTTTGGATCAGACCTTCAGAATAAAACAGCTTCTGCTGGGTTTGCATCCACGCTGCCAGACACCTGTCTGCGATGATGAAAGGAAGCGTGTTTGCCCTTTTTACTTAGAGACACACATCCCATAATCGCTCTATGACAAATGTATGAGAGCAGCTGCTGAAACAGTGCAGCATCTCCAGCGTATGCGTTTTCCACATGTTGTCTTGTGAGTACGTTCAAGTTTTACACTGTTCCAGCCTCTGCTCACTGAAGCTCATGCTTTGAAACACCCAACGTGCGAGGTTGTTGGTGAGCAGCGCTACAGATAGCGCTGTTTTATCATTAATGGTGCTGCCGGGAGGAAACGTTGCCCCCAGCGAGTTAGCACTAAGTGCATCACAGAGGTCATTACAGCTGGGATTCATCAGGGCCCCACATGTGACCACGTGGCTCAGCCTCACCTCTGGAACAAACTGTCAGCAAGAAATTATGGGCTAGTTTTTGATCTAAGCGCAAGAGATATGTTTGAATGTGAGTGGGTTTGCATTCGGTCACATGTTTTTGAATGTAAAATATTCTATTGTTAACTATACGCTTTAAGCTATGTCTGTACACTTTTCGAAACAATGATAATTTACTGGGTTCTTCAGTAGCGGAACTTGTTTGTGCAGATGTTGTTAAGTCGTTAAACCCAGAGACCGAAATCTAAACGCTTTGAGCTCATTTCAGGTGTGGAGCTGAGGAGCTGGTAAACCAGTTTGATCCCTTCTCATTTTCCTGCATGTAGAACAGACACACACGCTACATGGCGGCGGACACTAACGCGCTCATTTCCTCCCCCTTCATCTCTACGATGGCTGTGAAACATCTCCTCGCCTCCCTTCTCTCTAACTTTGTTTTTCTCCTTCGCGTCCTCTCCTCATCTCCTAATTCCTCCTCCTGCTTCTGCATCATGTCTTCCTCCCCTCCGTCTGTCCCGCTCCTCCTTGCTCTCTCTCTCTCTCATTCTCGTCTTCCTCTCGTCTTCCTCCTCCTCCAAAGACTCGTGGTCCTGCTTAATAATTGATTCTGGCTGTCACAGTGTGCTGACAAAGACAACAGCGGGGCCATTAAAAGTTCCTCGCCTGTTCTTTCTTCCTGTTTTTATTCTTCCTCCACTTCACACACACACACACACACACACACACACACACACACACACACACACACACACACACACACACACTCTGCCTCTCATCCACCCCCCCCCCCCCACTTCCAGCCTCTCTGCCTCCTTCTGTTCGTTCAAAACAAGCAAAGCTGCCTCTGCTGCTCTTTTTTTTACCCTTTCCCTCTCTGACCCCTTATTATCCTCCCATCACTCACCCCCTCCCTCTCATTACATCCTTTGTTGCCTTCGCCCCATTTTATTCCCATCTAAGTGACATTTTCCTTGATGTGCACTTTGATTCATTACAAGCAGATGATACTCTGATCTGATCTGCCGAAGCGCAGTTAAACTGCTGCACACATTAGTCACGCACAGAATTACACTTGTGTCATTATTCATGCTTTTCCTCTACAATTTTCTTGACACGTTCAAGTCTAGAACAGCTCCAGTGCTGCTTGTCATAGTCACAGAGTAATTACACAATTAGGCTGCTGCTATTTGGTTACATCAATGTTTGTTAAGACAATTGCTGCTCGTAAATCTCCAGCCTTCATCACATTATTTCTGAGTTATTTAGTTTATTACAGCACCGTCTCCTGTTTTCTCACCTTCTTTTGTGTTGTGAGTTATTTATGTGTCAGTTGCGCCTAATGAGCTGCTCCAAACTAATTTTCTCTACTGGGATTTAAGATACTGTTTGAAATCTACCTTATGACAATGATTTGGTGTCAAGGAAAAACTGTTTGATTAAGGCAAATGCAAGCAAAAATGAAACACTGACTAACACCATTTTTTCTGGTGTGAGCTGAGTTCTGTCTGCACCTAAATATAGATCCCTTAAATCTTATTATGCATTGACTGCTACAGTACGTGTGGATGTTGTCGTCCAGAAGTGGATACGGGCTGAAAACCTAATGAGATCCTGTGTCAGTGAACATTTTAAATGAGCCTTTTTTTACTTTGGAAACACATGCATACAATTAGTTAGCTCATTATGAAACACAGTCATAATGAGGCATAATAGAAAACACAATCCAGGCAGCAATACGGCAGCAGAACAGATTAGCCCGAGCTTTAGTCTTATTTTCTCCCAACTACAAAGACCAGTGTGGCTCCACTGTTCAAAGGAGCAACTGTTGGCACGCGGCCGAACACAAAACCAGTCACAATGCACTTCTCTTGCTCTTTAAACGTAGTCCAGCCATGCAGCCTGGCGTGTCAGTAACACCACCCAGACACGTCCTTAATCTCAATACAGTGCAGGTGATGAAACAGTGTAGAGGGTGAGCGTGGGTATGGGTGTGGTTACAGATGTCTTTTGATTGTGCCATTTCCTGTCGTGAAAGGACTTAGCTAGCATTGGGAACCGTAGTTTTGGGTGTATTGTTTTGGCCTTGGCTCACCCTGAAGACTTGTGGTTGTTTTTCGTTACACTGAAAGTACGCTTTGTCACTCACGGGTTGTTGGTTTGTATGCACTAAACAGTGCATAGGCAGTAGCCTGGCCTGGGTTGTCCTATGCGCCCTACCTACATGTAGACGGGGGCCGTAACATCTGTCCAGAGAAAACAGGGAAAACGGAAGTTGCAGTGATTGGACCTACCTGTCGTTTAGCTCCGCCCCCTCTCAGCTCGACCGTAGGGAAAGTACAGAAAAAAACAGGAAGCACTAATTGTATTCTATAAGCACATGGCAATCAATCCTCTGAGACGTCTCGGGGGACTTTTGCAAGGGGATAAATAATATTTTCTCTGCATAGAATATAAGGTGGAATCTGAGTGTCCCCTTATTCCTACCCGCCATTGTTTCAGTCAACCCCCGTTGAAAAAGTGAAGTTTTCCTTTAATTATTATAAAAATAAAGCTCAACAACCATTACTCACCCAGGCAGAAGAAGAACTGAAGAGTTCCTACTAAAGCACTTTTAAAATCTCGGTTTTGACACAGTTGTCACACCTACTTTTCATCCACCTGCATTAATTCTGCCCCTATTTCCTGTGTGTTTTTTTTCCCCAGATCAAATTAGCAGCAGTGCACCAACGCCACCACACAGCAAATACCAGTAAATTGTGCGTTTCCATTCACTGCATCCTGCACATTGTCTGTTCGTCACACACGCGAGCGGCCGCTCGTACACACTCACACCGCGGTTCAGGCGGAGGCGTAACAGCACTAATCTGTCACGCTCTGCCTCCCCCATTCATTACCGCCACTATAATCCAGCACACCTCTGATGTGATCAGCCTCCAATTAAAAATCCATCAAGCCCAAGGTGCGTTTAATTGCCTTGTCGAAGACGCACTTCCCAAACATCCACCTTGCTCCCTCCCAGCTCTTTGCTTCACCTCACTCAGAGGCGTGCTCCTCCTCTGCAGCAGGATGTAATATCATATTGACGGTGCCGTGAAGCTGCTGACAGTGGTGTTTATCCATCAAATGTTTGTACTAACACATTCAATACCGGGTTCCCAGCAAATGAGCTCATTGATTGAGGTGGTGTTGGACAGTGGTGCTGTATAATTCATCCTGTGACTATTCGACGGCGCGTAAACGGTTCAGAGTGCAAGTTCTTTGCTCTGGATAATTGTCTGTCCTTTGATCTAATAGTGGCTCTAGATCCAAAAATATATATAATTTTGTTATTTTAAAAGAAAAAATCCTTCTAACTTGCAGATGAACCACTACAACTTAACAAAATCAGAGAAAACTTCTTCCTTTGTGTCAATATGGATATTACTGTGGTACAAAAAATAGAACAATGCATAAGCCAAATACTGTATTTGGTATTTACTCCATGAATGGGCCTGCGGCTCAGTGGCGTCTAGGCAAAAGCCCTTTCTATAATTATATTTCTTTCTAATGAGAGGCCTTTTTAGTTCTGACATAAATCAAACAGCCCAGATGTGCTGTACATGTAGATTTTGTTAATCTGATCAAACAAAATCAGAGAAAATCCCACTGTCTTGATGATGTCGTCTTTTGGAACAAGGTGGCGTTTCCCTCTGTCCATGGTTGTACACGTTACCTACAGTAACAAAGTGTTCTCTGATATTTTGCGTTTGGCTGAACAAGACCTGTAAACAGGGGCGTTTCTGACCGTACGCTGTAGTTTTAGTTTCATGATAAAGTGGCGTTTGATGTCGTAAACATAAAAATATGAATGCATTTGCCAAAAGTTGAGGTTGATCCTATCTGTCCTATCACAGAGACTCCTCTTAAACATTGTGGAATGGCTTCAGGTGTTCATCTTGTTATGAAGTGATACGGTTTAATCAATTCTATCTAAAAGCCAGAAAACACTTTGATCTGCTTTATCGTCAAACAACACCTTTCTGCTCGACTGGCGCTGAACAGGAGGCTGAATTTATAGACTCGTAAACTGTTTACACGAGGCGTTCACACCCGAAGGAGCTTTAGCTCACAAGAGCGCTAATAGTTATGGTCCAAGAAATGTGCCCATCTCTCTGCAAAGTAACAGGGGTCGCAAACGTGTCGCTCCAGAAAGATGTTCTGGATTATATCACCAAGGTTCAAGTCCTTGGGAGCAGTTTTATTCTGTAAGCAAACAATTATTTATTTATATTTATAATTAGAAATTAAAAAACTCATTATCCAATGAGAGTTTTGTTACAAACAGTAAGTTTTGTTTTTTTATTAAGAGGATTTTAATTGGAATTCAAAAACCAAAAGATTGGACCAATCGACAGTAACTGTACGTTCTTGACCAGAGGTTAGCAAACACCCATCAGACTGTACAGTTAATAATAGTCCACCACGAAGGTCATCACTATTTAAAAAACCTGGGAAAAGGAAAAGTGCTGCTGTCAGTCTGTGCAGAGAGCAGCGGGGGTGAAGTGGCCCCGGGGGAAACACCTTCTTGGCTCAAGTACTTCCTGCTAATCCTGCTAATAAAACAGTTTGGGCAGAATGTGTCCAGCACGAACGCTGAGTCATTCCTTACTGACGCAGCCTCGTCCCTCACTGCAATAACTACAGTCCTGTAGCAACAACCCAAAGAAAACGGGTTTAAAACGGAAAAAGAAGTAAAGCGACTGACAAGAGGAAGTGCAAAGTGCTGCCAAGCCCACTACTGGTGATGAACAGTAATACCTACTGGTCAAGTCATAGTCAATCCTGTAAGGGCTCCCTTAAGATGCCATAAGCTCATTATCGCTTAAAGCCTTTGTAATCTTGACACATATACTGGTTTTTACCTGAGGCTCCAGACAGTGTACACATTTCTTCTCTGTGTACCAGAAAGCAGCCGCTTCCACTTTCAGAATAAAGTAAAGCTCCTTTCCTACAATGGATCTCATTTTGGCCTCGGATTCGTAACAAAACTAAGCATTAAAAAAAAGTTATGTTCTCACAACACAGTCTCTTTCCTATTGCAGATCTACATACAGTATATAATGTATATGAAACCCTTATAGGAGGCAACACCAAGGTTGGGGTCTTTATTATCTCGGCCTTTTCCACAGTGATTTTTGATTTGCCACTGCCTCTTATCCAGGTTCCAGCCTGTTCAATCACCTGAACCTCCCCCTCCCCCGCTCCTCTCCAGCACCTCATTCAGCACTCAGCTGCCGTCATATTGTATTTAGCAGACTGTGCCTTGGCTCTATCAGTCTGTTGTGCATCTGTGGCTTTCCAGCCTTCATTGCCTGATGCCAATATGCTTTTCTTTGCTTATGTTGACCTCACATTTACAGCATGAATTCAAATTTAAACCTGACAAAGTTTATGATGTTAATGTTCAAGGTGTTTGATTCAATGTCTTGACTTTTTATAAAGCCCAGTATCTCAGACACTGCTGTCTCAGAAACAGTACTTACATACTGTATACTGCATATATTGTATATACTAATTTAATTGCATAATTTTCTGAAACTGAAACTGTCTGAATTATTTCTGTAGGATTTGTTTGTACATAAAGGATCAATTTGCGAAAATAAGTGTACACACAAATTTGTTTAAATTTTGTTTAATTGACTCCCTTTCAAAACAAACAACAACCTTTGACCTGTCGAACATCCTCCGTTACTGTAAATGTCACTGTGTAAATGTTATTGTACATGCAGTACTGATGCCTTTTCACTGTCATGTTTCCTTCCATATGATCTGATCTCATGTCTTTATTGCTTTTGTTTTATCAGTTTTGTCCTCACATTGCAACCTAATTCAAATATTATTGTTCAATAGCTCATAATTTAAAACCCATTTTAATTTCAGCTTGCCAATATGTCAATAATTCAAATGGCTCAAGCAATAAAACTTTAATATCCAGTAGTTATATACAGTATTGTACTGTATAGAGCCAATTTACCATTATCACTACAAAGCCATCTCATTTCTGATTAGTCTACATGTGGAAATACAATAAAGCAGCTTTGAACCTGCTATTAGCGACAGGAGCAGATGTTCCTTAGGGGTCCAGCATTTTGGAAGCACATGCTGTTTGTGTGTTTGTGCTTGCAAAGTGTGCCGAATGTGAAGCGAGTGACATCCCTGCAGGTGGAAGCACCTCGTCAATGAACGAGGTCAGAAGAGAATCTGCACTTGTTCAAGCTAATGGCGAAAAGATAAGTGCTTGAATAGCAGCTCCGTGGGGGGTCCGAGCGGAGCAGAGGAGCAGGCCATTCTGCTTGTGTCACTTTGAATAAGGAGAATAATACACCCAACAGTTTGTGTTGCCCGTCTACTGCACGTGGCAGGACGCAGATTATGACCTTTAATAGAATGACAAACATCGTGATACTGTTTTCAAAACATCCCAAAACATAAATGCGGATAAAATTGATCAAATAAGCTTAATGCGAAAAGGAACAACTGAACATTTGTTTGAACCAGAAGCCGTATGATTCAATCTAACATGTAAACTTGTACAACACATACACAATGAACATGGCCTTAATGGTGCTCAGCGTGTCGCTGTGGGAGTCTGATCAATAGTGGCTCAATAGGATCATGTAGGCTGATGTTCTATTGATGTATTTGTGCTGTGATCCTTTTTGCATCCCTATGGAATGTGATTGACAGATAATGGAAATGAATGGCTCGATGTTTTTTCTGAATGAATCTCACATGAAACGCAACCATCTTAAGGAAACCATGCAGCCGGGAATGCGCGCACATTCAGCATAACTCAACATGGACGACCATGAGGAGATGAGCTTTTCAGGGATCAGTGTTAGCATCAGCATCCTCTGTCTGAATATGTCCTCAAGCCTGGATACGTTTTATACATGTGCCAAGGCTGAGCCTGGCTCATCCCCCAGTTGTGATGCAGGTTGGTGTTTGCATGCCATATTTAGGTCATGTTTTTACTCAAGCTTCAACAGCAGCCGACAAATTTTCGTTCTTTTTGCTGAGATCTAATATGAGCGATAACGTGAACTGCGGGCGGTTTGAGGATGTAACGTCCAGCAGAGCCGTCCATCCGTTCTCCTGAAGCCGATCCCAGCTGTCGGCGGGCAGGAGGCAGAGCGGTCCCTCCACGGCGCAGGCTGCCAATCTATCGCACCGCTGACGTACGGAGACAGAAAAGCGTTTGCATTGATGGGCAATTTAGAGTCTCCACTTAACCTGACTGCATGTCTTTGGGCTGTGAGAAAGCAGTGGAGAAAAGCCCTGGATGGACACACATGTGGAGCTTCCACACACGGAGCTGTGAAGCCAGTGCAGCCACACTTCAGCAAAGAGAAGCAGAAACTAGAAGGACACAAATGCAATTTAGAGAGCAGCAAATTGACAAGTTGACAATCGCTGTGGTTAATGCTCTCGTTGCTCCCTGCGCTCTCCGCACAGGCCTAGCTTTAACATTACTCTGGTGTATCTTTGTGGTAAAGTATTATTCACCTCAGTAATTAGAGTAAATAACCCTCAGGTCATTAATATTGATATTCTTATTACATCTATTACCAGCTGGAGTGGGCAGTGATAGCGGAGGTTTTATTGGCCACACTGAGCTGTTAGTCTGCTCTTAAAGGCAGAAACAGAGCAGCTCACTGTGCCAGAGCCAAATGTTCAGCCGTGGATTAAAGCAGGAGGAGAGATTCTAGGCCCCCATGGTTCCGTGTCCAATGCACAGATAGTTTATGTACCGATTGTACTCACAAAGAAAATAGAATGTCAGGGATGTGAATTGAGGGATGAAATAAGACTGAAAGTAGCTTAACTACAGATGGTAACATGGAAACCGCCTCCTCGTCTTTGACGACGAGCAGCCAAACATCAACACACATGTCAAAGTGTGGTCGATCCGAATGGACCCGACTCAGAGGAACCACCAGCAGGATTAAAATAGTTCAGGTTCAATTCCAGTTGATTTCACCTTGGTTCTCTGACAGTGACGGCTACAGGCCAGTTAACAACGCACAGGCTTTAGTCTGTGATGTGCTGAAATATGACCCAGAGAAAGCTAAGCTTACACCCAAACCACCAGAAGTGCAGGTGATAATACTGTTCAGTGTGACATGAGCATCAAGGATGCTTTCACAGAACTCAGGTGTGTCTTGGTCTTAACCTTAGTTCTGTCTGACCAATCAGTGACAGAGACATTGTTCCCCTGAGGCATTTTGCTACATTTGGGTTTTTCGTGATGTTGTTTTTTGATTAAAAACACTGTTAGAAATGGCAAATCACTCATATCTGATTAGGACTTTGTTCTAATGGTTGTCATGCCATTAGCGCGTTCGGTGCTAGCGACGCGGCGCCTGCTGGCTGCTGTGGATGAAGCCATTTTTTCTCACACGAAGGCAGCGCCATCAAAGAGCTGATTTGCTTAAATGTTGGTGCACTCCCTGCAGTCTGCATTTCAAAGTTTCATCTCTGTGCTGTTTCACAGTCGGGTTGAGTGAGACAGAACAGAAGCTAATTGACTTGTAGTTGTGTGGAAGCGCTCGGGCTGGAAGAGGCTGCACAGACAGGAGCAGGCACACAAACACACAGGGATGCTGTACAGACAATTACACATGCTTAGAGGATCATGGGGTTTTAATGGTCTGTGTGTGTATGTGTGTGTGTGTGTGTGTGTGTGTGTGTGTGTGTGTGTGTGAGAGAGAGAGAGAGAGAGAGAGAGAGAGAGAGAGAGAGAGAAACACAGGGTTTCTTTTCATCGTGCTGCAGGATCGGTGTGCCAACACACACACCTGCTTCTGTGGACGTGCGTCCAGGACCCGGAGCTGCTCCGATTAGCAACCCAAACACAGATTAAAGCGTGTTGACATGCTGCAGATGCATGCACATGTTTGTTTGTGTCCCTCGTGGGGACGTGGCATAGATTTCATTTAATGGAGGTTTACGCTAAGTGTAACTGTGCTGATGATCCACTTCCTCCTGTTGCTGCTTACACGCAATCACCTTGTCACACTCCTGCTGTTCTGCTCCACAGATGCACATATAGACGGAAGACATTCAGAAGAGGTGTGTAAATGAGTAGATGAGAGTGTGTGACAGGACTACACACCATTACTGTATGTGTGTTTGATTTATTCTTTTTCATTTATTCTTACAGGAATAGTTCAACAGCGATGAAGAGGAAAATATTGACGTTGCAGAGCCTGGGAGCAATTAGCCAAAAAACAAAAGGCAGGTTCAGGACTCTACTCATTCAGATGGGACTAACATTGTGGCGGCTGGTGGAGGATGAAATATTGCATGTGCACCTTGTTAATTAACTCATCATCCAGGCGTTGTTTTAACCACCGGGGGAAATTACAGGATGTGGTCAGCAACAGGAAAAAAGCCAGAGGAGAGAGCTGAGAACAAGATAATAGTATAACATGTGTAAACTTCAATTACAGCCATTATGTCACATGTCCACGGTGAAAACACATCCATAAAACAGTATAGTAGCAGAGACACAGGAAGCTTCAGAGCTGGTTGAATCTCACATATCGTTACTGTACGCGAATGTTCATTAAACACTAGCTAACTGTCGATATGGGGCCAATGTTCAGCTTTACAGTAAATATATTTATATATCGACAGACTATATCAGACTATTTTAATATGTATATGGTCTTTTACAGTAGACTGTACTCGTCGAGTGAGCTGGCCCCAGTAGAGATGGACTTTTGATATGCTTTTCATTACTGTGTTTAGTTCATGTGAAATTTTTTTAAAAAACTGTAGCTTTAATTGTGTTTATACAATGGCTATAATCCTCCATAATGATGCATCATGGCTTTGTTTGTTTAATTATTTAATCAGCTTCTATCACCAGCAGGGCATTTGGGGGAGGATGCTGCCTGGTGGAGGGTCCCAACGATTAAAACATCATGCGTCACCTGAGTGGACGTGTGAATAGCTGTAGATCTCATCCGCAAAGTAAATGATAATAGAAGGCGCTTAAAAACACGAATCACATGTAACGCATCTGAATTTATGCTTCTTGTAATATTTCTGTCGTGTTAGTTGTGAATCAGATGCTTTCGTGTGTAAAACAGACGGTAAAATGTGTCACAGCCAGTAGCCTCTTAATGTGTAAACACTTTTACTGTAGACGCCAAACTGAACCCAGATCTGTAATGGGTGACTCACTACAGCTGCTTATTCTGCTGCAGAGACTGAGCCCAGTTTAAATGAATGGAAACCTTTGTGCAGCCAGAAGCTGTTCTGTGGTTAAAAAGACTAGACAGTCATGGTGGCAATAGACAAACAGCTTCTCTTCAAATGTCGATTTTATGACCTTAAGAAACCCTGAATTTGTAACAACTTTAAACTGAAGTAGATCAATATAATAGAACTTGAGTCAAGGCATCTGTCTGCAAAGGTTGGACTACGCTCTGGGACATTACATCATAAAATGTACTGTAATTAACAGGATAGGGGGCAGGATAAACAGTGTTTATCACAGGATAAACAAAATGTATGAATATATACATGCCTAAAATCAAGTTAAACAGCAGAGCGAAGGCTGCAACACTATACTGTATACTGTAAGTGTCCTTCATCTACATCAAACACAGACGAATATAGGATACAATAAACCCTTACCATATAGTTAGCATTACAACTAGCCCTGGGCTAGTCTGTGACCCATTTATGGGTCTACCTCTGTGATACTTTATACAACACACATAAACAAGGCCTCAAGTGAAAGCTGTAATCTAAAGGAATCTAAAGTTATGCACCAAATGCATGCTAGCTATTACATGTGGTGAGTTATGAGCTAAATAATGAAAAATGCTAAGCTAATCGCCAGCTAAATAAACAATGTACACATTCAAATATCATCACACAACGTCCATATTACTGGTGAATTCACTCAGCTATGTAATTCTACATTTCTGGTTGTGTTGTGTAATGTAGTCCACTACACATTACCTTTACTGTTCCACATGTTTTCAACAACCACGTGGCTGAGAGTCATGTCTTTTTTTGTATCATAGCAATTAAAAGAAAAAAATATATATCTTTGATAAATTTACATTATATATAATAGTTTATTCATTCAGTCAACCATATGTGGTGTCAGCTCTAACACTGCCATCACATGGAACATTGAGATTCTAAGGAAATTGATCAAATTGAATTTCTAACATCCCATAACTGGGAGAAATAGTTTGCTACAAAAAAGAATCATGACTGTGATTGTGAAATGAGCACAAATGGAAAAAGAGCAATTTCCCTTAAAATAACAATGTACAACAACAACTGTTTTAAATATGTTTTCATTTTGGGAAGGAAGCATCAAAACTGATAGTAAACGCAACGCTAGCACTAAAACAGCCCATTGAAACCCAGCAGCACATCGATGGTGGTGTTTTAACGGGACACGTGCGTTCACTGCTTCCGCGAGGCTCCATTTACCTGACAGACATTAAAGTGGCAGCATCAGCTCTAAAGCCCAGACACCGGCGCTGCCACTGCTCCACATACCAACACATCACAGCGCTTTTAATTTGACTCAGGGCCTGAGGGAGTCGATTACATATTCAGCACATATCGCCTCTCGTGTGTTTACATTAATGAAGCAGATGAGCTGAGAGGTTATGGTCGGTCGCAGGCGGAGGGATGCTCAGACTCCCGGTTCCTCATAGGTTTGTTTTAAATACAACGAAACAGTGGGACTAAACATCTCCACACGTCCTGAGGCTAAAACAGGCTCGTCTACCTGACGACAATGCCAACAGGAGCGTGGCTGCTGTTATTCCAGAGGCTCCATAGGGAGATGTAGCTGCAGCAGGGGCGTTCAGAGCTGCTTGCTATGCAGCAGTGCTGCTTACATTTAAGGAAGCTCATATAGTCCTGCTCATTGCTATGCACATGTTAAGCAGAGTGGAGGCTGGTGGGACAGTGCAACTCCCCGAACACATCATGGGGTGGATGCTTTCAGCCATGTTCCCTGTGACGACTCTGGGTGTGACATGACGGGAAACTGGACGCTTAGTGCGGTTAAAGGCACGTTTCTACTTGGGAAACAGTCATTGAATCGTTACCCGAGTAAGAATTTGGGGAATCTTTCACTTTTTGATAAAGTTCCAGGACAAAATATTTTCCACAAAAGCAGTATCCTGTTTCCTTCTACGTATTTTCTGGTGCGTGTGGACTTTCTCACTCCTCCCCTACGCTTCACCCTCTGTCCTGTTTCCCCTCACGTCGCCGCGTTTTCCACCTGCTTGGCGCTGCGGGCAAATGAAGCGTGTCATACAAGTTACACAAGCGCGAATAATCACACGCAATAGCTGTTTGTCTCCGAGCCGACACCTGCAGCTTCTAATCTGCAGACAAACATGCGGATGCATATACATACGGCAAAACGCGCCCCTGGAGCTAATATGCACAATTATCACGAGACAATGGAAACAAAGTGTTGAGCTTTATTTGACAGGGACGCGTATTTGTGTACTCCTGAATGCTTTGGCGCTCTCCTGCCCAGATCCTCCTCCAGAGACGGAGACTTGGCTGACGAAAGGAGAGCTCAGACACAGAGACGCAGAGATCCGACGAGGCTGAAGCCGTCTTATTCCAGTCTGCGGCAACGCCTTCAAGTCGAGTCTCAGCCGTTTGATTTGAAAACATCTCCTCGTGTTCTGTCAAATCTTCATCCTTAGCGAAACAATGCAAAAACAAAAGTAACATGATTTGTGCAGAAGAAATAACGTGTGTAGTCCCAGTTTGTTTGTGCTACAGTTTTTCTTAACAAACTTTTTCATTTGATTTTCATTTGCAGCTCCTGTTTAATAATAACAGCACGCGCCCGTTGCTCAGCCATCAACGCGCTCAGCTTGATCCTCCGTGAACTTCTGAACCTGAAATCCCTCATTCTCCTTCCAACCTGTGGCCGGACTTTGCTTTTGCGTTCTGAAAGCGCTGAAAAGTTCCACTGAGCGCCATGAAATGTGGGAGCGCGGCTCTGAAATCTATTTCAAATGTTTGGTTTAAACTTCTGACACTTCTGTATTTTTAGGTTTAAAATGAGACAAGCAGACATCTGCTGTGTGTCTGAGACGGTCGACTCACGGCTTACACACCTCCGAGTTTCAACAAAAATCAAGCAATTACAAATCAAAATTATAGCATGTCTGCGTGTGAAATGAGGCCCAGTTCAGTGGGGTTTGCAGTTCTCACTGAGGAGTAAAGGTGTGATAAACTCAAATAATAGGGATTATTGGATTATTAATAGGGCCTTTACAGATGCAGACCACAGACTGATGAAATAAACCTAAAGAAACCAAACACAGGTTTGTTTTTAGCCCTTGAATCGCTGACATATCTCATCATTGGCCTAATAATTCAGCATTACAGAAGTAGGACAAGGCTGCTACTGTATGTTTGAAGCCACTTCTAGAAAAGCTTTGACCTTCTCCAGACAATGAACAGTTGACATCGACAACCTTATTGCAATAAGGAACTCTAAGTCTTCCCACAAATCTCAGAGTGTTTACTTTCTTTTTTGTTGAGCAGCGAATTCAACCTCCCTCCTCAGCACAGACAACAGTGTCAATCCTGAACCCGCTCCCGCTGCGGTGAGAGTTACAGCTCAGAAGAAGTAATGAACAGCAGCTGATGAAAAAAAGGAATCGCTGGGATGAAAGACGGTAGCAGCCGTGCAGAAAAGATGAAAGGAAGAGGAGGAAAACAATGGAGAGACTGGAAATGTGAGTCAGAAGAAGGCAAAGAGATGGAGAGAGTGGCTGGAAAGGGCCCCATGCAGAGCTGGTGATGGACCATTACTGCACGGAGCAGCTTATGCAGCAGGCAGCAGCTGAATTGAATCAGAAAACGGAGCACGCTGGGTTTTCATTCAACTCACAGGAACAGACTGTCACATTATTTTTATTAGCGGTAGAAGCTCACGCTCGACTTCATCACGGAGCCACAGTTTGTTAATCACTTTGTCTTCATTCCAGGGCTTTCACACGCTCACGCATGGTTCTGTGGTGGAAGCCCAGCTCACTGACTGTGTCGTGTCCCAGTAGCGGAAACATCGGCAGCGTCTGTCTCTGGTTTTAATGATTCATCAGTTTGTAAATAGTAAAGTAAAAGTAAACATTGATAGTTTATACTTTTTAAAGAAAATTTTTAAAAATTGTTGCAAAAAATTCCGAATTTATTAGAACTGTTCATTTGTTGTTGAGCCCTAAAACAAAGCAGTCCACACGAGGTGAGCTGACATCACTTATATTCTTATTCTCTAGTTCTCTAGTTTTTCTTTGAGATTCAATATCTTGTTTTTTAAGCAGGTCTGCTGAACTTTTTAAATAAAAAAATAATAATATATTTTTTTTATTAAATTTTTTTAGCTTGCGACATAAGAAACAAAAACATGCTATTTTTGAGTTTCAGCAGAAGTTGTGATGTTTGCCGGTCTGTGCGTTAGCCCCGTGTCAGCGTGCGTTCGTGTGTCACCATGAAGTGTGTGTGTGCCGGTGTTGACAGGAGAACAGCGTGTTCACCAGGCTCGTGAACGGTGAGAGAGACGTTGCCCAGGCAGCTCATATTAGCGGCTCGCTTCTTCAGCCCAACCGATGGCTTTTATTGCTTGACAGCATCGATGTTGGCTCCGCTGTCAAAAGCACAATAAGTGCTTTTTTTTAATAAATATTGGGGGGATGTGAGATTGTTCGCATGTGTGAGAGGCTGCCGGCTCCTGTCGTGGCCCGTTGCAGCGTCTTGCAGGAGTTTATTAGCAGTCATTTATTGGAGCTGTGTGTGTGTGATTGATGCTAATTGTACCTCGGAATCCATTTACTGTCAGACAGTGAAGGAGAGAAAATAGAGCAGAGAAGGAAAAAGACTCCAGTGTCTAGACGGCGTCGCATCGTTTCTTATCATTTTGAGTCTTAAAAAAGAAACATAACGGAGTAATATTGGTAAAAACAGAACACTCCCAGGCTCGTTTTCCTCCCGTGCCAGACTCGTATAAGCTTTGCCCTTTCAAACCTTTTCATATTCGACCTTAGCCTTTATGAGACTTCGTGAGTCACTGAGCGACATGACTCCTCGCTGACACCTCACAGCAGAGAGAACTAACCGGTTTGAGTTCCTTAAACACAAACAAGTCCACCGACGTGACTGGACATTTGCAGCGTTATCTGGAAATGAATGACACAGACAGACATGAATGATGAAAGGGGTCCCTGCTAATAGATATGCAACATTAATCTGCCACTGAGGCCTCGTGTCAAGACAAACATCTGTGTGGTTTGGACACAAGCTGCTAATTGGGTCCAACCAGTAGAGTCTGTTTGAAGCGGTCCAGAAAGCTGAAGCAGTCGTCATAGAATCACCGAACTGAACGCATGTGCACCTGCCTCACCGACCTGCTCCAGCTCCGCGCCGCTGGTTCTGTTTCATCATTCACCTGCTCCTGCAGCAATTTCGGAGCGATCCGAGGCGTCGACGCCGTCTCCAGCAGCTATGGAGCGCGGGGGCAGACATCTGCGCGTGCGGACGCCGCAGATCGTCGAAATACTCCAGGCAAGAGATTCCATGGAGATAAATGGTCCTTCTAACCTCTCAAAGTCACATCTCTCCGCTGAAGATGGGCTCCTGCAGCCAAGTCTGCGCTGAGAGCCCGTCCTCCTCCGACACAAAGAGGCCCTCGTGGGCTTTAGACTATAAGTGTGGATAAGTGCGCCCCTCCTCCCGGGCACGGATGCTGCAGGATGAGGCTGCGCGGAGCTGCTCGGGAACAGGACAATCACTCCGGGTTCACTCTGACCTCCAGAAGGCGCCGCGCCGCCTTCACTTTCTCTGTCAAGCACACCCTTTTATCATTTCCAGGCCAGATGCTGCGGTTTTATAGTCTCCCCGTTATCGCTGGAAGTGTCCTTGCCTAAACATTCTGTCACATGCTGAGCAGCGATGTGGCTGCTTTCCAGTGAGCTCACCCAGTTCTCAGCGCGCACGCCACTGGAGTGGGGACATTAATCTCGGTGCTGGAGCGTTATTTGTCACTTTGGCTCCGTTACATGTTCTTTCACAGACTATTTACAAGCCTGTTAATTAAGATAAATTGTGTAAAAAGAATAAAAAAAAGCTATGCAACCGCTGAAGTAAATGAAAGACTTATGATGAAATAAAGGGGGAGAGTGCCTCCATGAGATACTGGACTGCCTTCCTCTACTGTACGTCATCATGTGATTAGATGGGCTGCTGCTACTGAAGCTGCTAAATGATGAATTTTGCAACGTGAAGAGAGAAAGCTTTTGTTTTAGTCCAACAATGAGACAAAGAAGCAGGTGTTCAATAGAATCTATGTCCGTCCATCTGTGCCAAAGTCTTCCTCCCTCTAAACTGCTCCGGTCAGGAACGTGACAGCTGCTGCAGAACCGGAGAACGGGCGAACTGTGGAACGGCTACTTAATTTTTTCTAGCAGCTTTTCAGCAAAACGAACTTCTAGTCTCCACTAGACACAAGCGTGTTGTTTTAGAATCTTGACTTGCTTTTTCTCTGTCTTCCATCTACTTTAACCTACACTTTGGTTCACTCTGCGCAGACAAGATCCTCTTCTAAAAATAGCAAACCTTTAACTGTTTCCTGTCCTATGATTACCGCATGGTGATCCCACAGTGATAGCAGGCTCTGATGCTGTCAGCGGGCTGGAGTGTCCCAGTAAACACAGGGAAACTGCTCCTGCAGCTCCTTGCGTCTCCACTGTCCAGCAGAGGGAGGCTGCTGTTGAGCACATACCCAAAATACACACATTATGCTATACTGACTGGCTGTGGATCAGTTTCCATGTCCACAACCACTGACTTTTAAAGTTCAGTCACTCCCTTCATTAGTGTCCATTGTAGGGATTGTTGTGCTGATGTTATCAGAACATTATAACTGAGAAGCAGGACCGTTATTAAAAGCTTTCTGACACCTTGTCAGGCCAATCTTTGGTCACTCTGCAGACTTAAATGACAATAACAATTTCACTTTTTGAAAATCACAGGACTCGAGTGTAGCGCAGCAAAGCACAGTCCTGCAGTGTCAACAAGTATCACCAACCGGCGATCAGGCAGTCAGTCAGACGGGTCCACGCTGAGCGATCACCTCTCAAAGTGAGTGAGCTGAGACAGATAGAAGACGCCCAGGGAGTGGGATCCAGCTGGAAGGTGGAGAGAGAGGAGATTAGAAGTTCTCCTGGTTTCATTTACTATCTCCCTTATCCTGCCTCGACCTCGCTGACTCCCTGAGCTCCTTCGGTTCAGTTATGAATATCAAGCACGTTTTAATCACTGCCTTATGTATTAAGCAGTAGATAATGTTCATCTGCTCAGCATAGTGATAACAGCAGCAGGAGCTGCACTGAAAGCTTTAGCAGCAGCGTCCTGACTTTAAAGTGAAGGTTTGAATCTTTCATCAGCTTGATGTCTGTTTATGAATTGTTCACAGATGCAGACTCGCAGTCCAGTCGCTGCTCTGCATAATCATCCGCTCCACTGGTGTACACGGACACCAGCACCAGGCCAGCTGGGATTCACCGTGGGGTTCTGACACTTGCCAGCAGAACATTTCTCCCCTGTCCACCACAGCATTAGAACCAACTGGAGTCACAGCCAATAGCCTTTTGTTTATGCTGTGGAAGTGGTAATAAAAATGAGGCCAAGGACTTGACATTTTGACATGAGCAAGGTCATCATTTCTCTGTGTAGGAAGCCTTGCTGGCACACACTGCTCTGATTTCCCACCAGGTTTTTGTGGGCCAAGTATAACTAAATTGATGCTGACCTTTGTCACCAATGGGATTCTGGTCCTGAGGGGAGAGACCGGACAGAAAGAAAGTATATATATATAAACAATAAAATATGACAATTAAGCATCTTTGAGTTCTTTATAGCAAAAAAAAAACTAAATGAGGATGAGGATGACGAAGTCACATTTAGTAGTTTCTTCATTAAACGTGTCACCTTGCATCTTGTTCTTCTCGTACGTTGGACTACAATCAAACACATCTGTTCAAGGTCTGAAAGGGTTTTAAGGCACGTGATGTTTTGCGACGCATATCGCTGTGTCAATCATCCAGAGTAACAGTAGACAGTGTGGTCCCACACTAGAATCTGTCAGTGACCTGCTGTGATGTGGCTGCAGCACGGTGGTGTCAAATGTCAAGCAGAAGCCTTCGTTTGGAAGGAATCTTCAATGACATGATTACTCTTTATGGCAAAAATGAAGAACAGGCTTAATAAATCCCGGCTGCCGCTGTGATGAGCAGGTGGTGAACAATAAAGTTCTGAGTCAAAATGTCAAAATAACCTTTTTGTGAGTCAGGCAGCCACTTTAAACGGAATACATTACCAGTGTAAGTGGAGGCTCAGAAAGAGGCAGAGACAGGGAAAAGATGACTAGAAGGAGACCAGGAGAGACAGGGTTTCATTATTTAGTACTTACAGTATAGTTTGTCTTGTTTACAGAGAAATGTCCTGAATGCTGCTAAAGTAAATGAAGTTGACTCAAGAGAAACAGATGATATTGTCTATTGTAGTGAAGCGAGTTGTTCTTCATGTCAGTGTAAATACAGATGTTACTGATTCACACTTAACTGCTTCTGAACCTCTCTGGATCCGTCGCCATGAATGTGTCACTGATGGTCTGATGTTCACTCACTTTGATAATTCACTGATGTATTTTTCCTGTGGAGCCACCATGAGGCTGAAAACGCTGCCTGACTGACCTTGACTACTTGATAAACTGACACTCTTCTCAGGATCCCCAGAGGATGAACCTTAATGACTGTAATAACCCATTGAACGTTTAGCACAACAACCATCTCCTAGATTTTTACATCTGGATAACATTAACATCTAAGATCTCACAACAAGACAGGGTTCCAATAAATTTAATAACACAAAACAAACCAAAGAGGAACCCAGAACCATTTGCATTCATTCTAGACAAAGAATTTATATTACTGAGAGTGTATATATATATATATATCTATAGTGTGTACAGTATTCAATGCATAGACTAGAAACGGCTTACTGTATGTCGTTGCTGCATAGGTTTCGCTTGACAACCGTCCACCACCTCAGACTGAAGCACCGTGAAGCTCAGCTGACTCACTCGTCCTGTTCTTCTTCTCCCACTCACTGCCTCCACTACATCTTTGACTTCCTTCTTCTGTGGCGTCTAGTGAAGACACACTGAGACAATGCCAAGATTGCTGCTTTCTCTAGAATCGTGATCACCACGCTTGCTTGCTAACTGCCACTGCGTTGGTGTCCCAAAGGGACAGCAGTGAGGTTGACTTTTCTACACACACCGATCAACGACAACCTGGTGTCTCCTTGCAGTGCTTGTGATGACTGACAGGTGTCAGTCTTTGCTAATCAGAAGCGATAATTAACACAAAGCAGCTCGTTGCTTTCGCTGGAACACATTGTTGTGAATCCATGTGTATGTATTATTATTGTTATTATTATCATTATTTTGTATATATTATTTTGAATTTAACTGCATAGGCTACTTTAGTCTTTTTAATAACATGGTCTTCATCTAACATCAAGTCATAGTTTATTATGCACTTGTCAGAGTTCATCAACTGTAGGGAATGTGAATTAATTCCAAAGCCAGAACCAGGTCTTCATCTTCTCTAATCACGAGCCTCATCTTGGTGAATTCCAAGCGCAACTCATTTTGACGCCGTGCACTTCTTCAAAATGGCTCTTACTTGTGATAATTAAAACCAAAAAAAATTAAAAGAAAGTCAGGCATGAAGGGACGACATTTTTAAGGCAGACAGAAAATTGGTGTTAATAATAGGGAACTCTAAATAATTGTGTGCTTTTCCTTCTTACACCTTATCTCCCTCGCCCTTGTTTCGGCTCTAAAGGTAAGGCTGTTGTTGGCTTTCGGGGCGCCTGCCTTGCCCGTGTGAGCCTCTTTGAGAAACTCTAAATGCGTTGCTCATATCAGTGCGTAGACGCTGAGATTATTAGTAATGCCAGCCTTGTTGCTCCACGCTGAACGAATAAGAGGTTTGCAAGCGAGGCTTATCTGGCAGGGTGCACACAAACAGGAGCGCACACAGCCCGGCACAAAGGAGCCAATACGTCTCCGCACAGACAAAGCCCACGTGAGCGCGCGCGTAAACACAGATGCTCCGTCTGAGGCATGAACGCGCGCACGGCACACGTATGACCTCTCCCGCTCCGGTGCTGCGTGAATAAGAGGCTTATCTGTTGCCAAAACACACAGGCGCGCGCACATCGGTACACTTCAGGAAGTCTTATCTAAGTCACAGCAGATAACGCTGCAAAGCAGAGACTAAGGAGCGGATCTGGCCACGAGCGGAACAAGTACCTGGCTCAGGAAGCGCACGCGGTCAAACAGGCGCATGCACAGTTCCCTAGGTTACGGAGCGGGTGCTGTGACCCGGAGCGCAGCTCCCCGGGGGACAAACATGACTAACGGGCCTGTTAGATGGCTAATATGACGGCACGGAGAGAGGCACAGGGCAGCGCCGGGCGGTGGGAAGGTGTTTATGGCAAAGGCCCGAGTCGCACATCATGGAGGTCTGGCTCCAAAAAGCATTCAAGCAGCAATGGATCAGGTTGGAAGGATCCTTTGATCAAGAAACTAACATGGAACTGAAATTTAACACCAGTTACGTGCATTTACACCTTATTGCTTCTGATCTTAGTACAAGACTAGAGCTTGTCATTTTTCACAGATCTTGAATTGCTAAAAGGTCATTTATTTTTCAAAACCTCAACAACATATTAGAAAAATGCTTGTTGGACATACACATGATAAAAAAACTAGACGCAGAAGATCACTGAGAGTCTGCAGCAACAGCAACAGCAGATGCAGTATTCCTTTTTACTTTATGTGCAAATCCACTGGAAATATTCAGAATAACCACTACAGTATTGAAAATGTGGTATTTTAGGTTCATCATTCATACGAGGAAAGCAAATACTGTTCTAACACAGCACATACTGTTCTAGCACAACTAGAGATTTATATGGTCCATTTACTAAAGAAGAATCTATTAAACTGTCTCTTTAGCACAAGATTATTACCATACGTTATTTTGCAGTGATCATTGGTGATTTAAATTCATAGTTTTCAATTCACAAAAGCAGTGACTACTTTAACTATCTATCAGACAGGTATAGTACTGTAGGCGGAACCTTCATGTTTTCCTGAACCACTGCTTTGCTACTGTGGATGCCAGTACACACTGTGCGTCCGTATTCTGTATATTTTAACTGTTTCAACTGTTTTGGACTATGGGTTGTAAATAATTGGACTGAGTTTGAAGATCCAACTGGCCTGAGTTTGTTTTTGTTTAATGTGATGAATCAGTATTTAAGTTCTATGCAGATGAAGGTGTATTTTTATGTTAGCTATATTTTCATAAGCAGGATTGTTGAAGCCTCCATTTGCGATAGCTGGTTTCACCCAGTTTACGACACCTTAGAGACATGATGTGCTAGTCGTAAACCAGACAGGCCTAATCAATAAAATCAGTATTCAAAAGACATATATCAGTTTCTAATATCTGTCTTTTGGTTTCAGGCATCTGACAGTGGCTTCTTTATTGTTGAATAACATCTAGGCCATAACTCCTACAGGATAAGCCTTATTTCCATGTATTATAACTTTTATATAATGATGTCATTTATTTGAAATGTAAAGCAACGCTGAAGAGTGGAGTCTAGGTCTAGCTCCATGTGGGGATTTTTAATTTCGTCCTTGCATAGTGAGCGATGTTATTTCAAATACTGCCTTGAAATGACCCCAGCGCTGGAACTCCAGATGAATTCTCATCATGTGAGAGTTTTAAATTCATCTCTTTCACATTTTGTTTGAAGACATGAACCTGTCAGAGCTGTCAGACTGTTCAAGACATCTAAATCGTCTCTACTTTTAGCTTCTATGCTGAATTTAATGAGGGTGAATCCTCATTAAGCTGAGTTTTCACAGCAGAATCAAATATGGTGAATGTGTGATTAGACATTAGTTAATATTGTGAACCTTAAATGTCAAAAAGGATTCCTGTTGTTTCTGCCTTTTGTCAATTATCTGAATATTTTATCCCATCATAAATGACTGTGGCTCCATGTTAAATAAAATGAGCAGAAATTAAAGTTCTTCAAAGTATTTGAACTCCATCACTTCATTGCTTTTCAGTATATTCATAAATATTAGTTAGTTTCCCTAAACTGTATCAATGGTAGTAATGAAAACAAATACAAACATGCCCATACAACACAAATATAACATATGTAATTTATTTAACATATGTTCAAACTAATACAGTTTATTTTTTCTTGCAAATACTGAATGAATTAGCACTCTTGCCTCACAGCAAGAAAGTCCATGGTTTGATTCCAGGGTTGCCTTTCTGTCCTCCACTAATATTAGCCATTACACATTGTTAAGTGAATGTGTAGGAAAAAACGATGCAGTGAAGGATTTCCTGGATGAGGATTTAGGCCTTTGCTGAGTTCGTACTTTGCTGACCGCTCATCTGTGTCCAGAGATTTCAGCCAGTATAACCTGCTGCACTTTGCAATAGTCATAACAGGTAATCAATAGCATGATCCATAAGGACAGAGGGCCGAAGCTTCAGCAGCTAATGTTGATACTGACAGCAGTGTTGACGACAGGGTTTTCCTCAGTGTAGAGGTTATGACACATACACATCTGAGTAGAGACCACTGTCTGAGAGATACAGGGAATTCAGAACATAAACGTAGGTTGATATTTACTATAGGATGAAATTCTTGTGCAGAAATTAGCCACAGTGCAACAGATTCACTTACAGCAGGTTCAGAAAGATAAAACACCTACCTTATTGGAGGCGTTCACTTAAAGTGGTCATCACAGCTTTCTGATCACTGATCCACATCTCCTTGGGGGGAGTTTCTAAGCAGCTGTTCAATTATTTCAGTGTTGCTAGAGTTTCCACCAGGTCCCCAGATGATCAGAAATTCAATGCCCTGATCAACAGCACTGGAAGCCAACAACAGAAGCAGCTTAGGATGTCAGGAGCATTGGTCAGAACCTTGGTTTACGCCTGGTGAAGCCTTTGTTCTACATGGATTTCTAATGAACAGTACAAATTATACTGTAGTATCTGCACGTTAGTGATCTACTCTACAGCAACCACCAAACCGGTCAGCATTACATGTACATGAACTTCAGCTCCGTTGGAGACTGGAAAAAGAGGAACCAGTGAGAACTGAGCAGAAGTGGATTTACTTTAAATGTAATGCTGTGCAATTACTTCATTTATGACACATTGGATTTATTAGACTTTGCTGCTATTTCCAGCTGTACCGCAAAAATACACACATTGACGAAATGGCCAATAACTTGAAACAAGCAATAGTTATCTTTTTTTTTTAAACGCCTGATAATGAACTAATGAAAATCAGACATTGAACATGAAATCTCAAATTTCTAGGAGACTTGAAAGAAACAAGTCATCTCCAAGCAGCTTGATGTTCCCGTGACTGCAGCTGCCCATAGATTCAGAGGTTTAACTTCATGGGACCGCAACCAACCTCCCTGGCAAAGAAATGACAAATTGACAAGATGGATAACAGAAATAGGCAACCGAATAACCCAGAACCTCCAAAGAGGTCGTGATAGATCAGTGTCAGATGACACCACGCGTTGCTGTCTGAACCAGAGTGGACGTAATGGAAGGAGGATGAATGAGGAAGACTCCACTTTTGAAAGCAAACCATGAAAAGTGCATATTGAACACAAAGCTTTTTGGAGGAGATGAGACATTTGGAACGTTTTAGCAGATTACATCAGCTCAATGTCAGCTTTCTAAACGATTACTGTATGTAGTTTTTTATGAACAAATTAATTGCAGTCAAAAAAGTGGGTGCAACTAAATATTAAGTTAAGGGTCCCATGATGCCCTTATGAATTTTAAATATTTTCTGTTTATGTTGAGAGGTGCAGAGCACTCATTGAACCTTCATTAAACCTATTGGTCTGAGTCGAACTACTGTATGATGGAGCATGAAACCAGCACAGAGGCAGCTGCAGTGTCAACCCAAACCACATCTGACACCTGCGCACACAGAGTAATCACTTATTAGTGGTGATTAGGATCAATGGTTTTATCTGGCTGCTGCAGATCATTACATGCATTCAGTAGGAACAGTAAAGCATACTTTTACAGCTGCCATAAACCTCTGTTTAGACGTAACGAAGGGCCATTCAGCGCTGATCTATGACAGAGAGACGAGATAAACCTGATCAGGCTTTAAACGTTTATCAGCTCTCCATCTCCCGCGTTTATGAGCGCCCGGCGAATGCATGAATAGCCAGTTCAGCGGGGAGCTAGCCCATCAACCACCTGACAATGTCTCAATGACTTCAACAGTCATTAAGAGCTAATCAATACATTGACTGGCAGCAGCAGTAGCCTGAAGGTTAGATTACAACAGCTGATTGCTGTGAGCAGTTCCTCCACGGTGCTGCTTGAAGTGCTGCAGGTTTCCCAGTGTTTGGCCTTTTTAGGGACAATATGATAAAAAAATGTATACAAACACATGCACCAACAGCGCTTTTGCTTAAGTTAAGTGTATGTATCAAGCTGATTCTCTGTCACTAAACAATACGGAGCATGTTGACCCAGGAGCCTTTAAAAGATTTATGCCTAACACACAGCCACATCTGGATCACAGCAGGCCAATGCTTCATTTGACGGATGTGATGTCAGGTTCTCATTTTAGAGTTATTGACCAGTGATGACCAGGCACCGAAATGGGAAAACTGACTGAAGAGTGATTTCCTGCTGTTGATAAAAGAAAGGTTGACAAATGTAAAAAAAAAAAAAAAACTGAAATAAGAGAATCAAATGCCTGCTGACACATACAGCATTTATAGATCTTCTCTTTGATATTGTCTCCTGACCCAGAGACCTGAACTCTGGACCTGCTGGTGTGTTTCAGCAGAACACCACCGCTGTTATCAGTGTCCTGCAGAAACCCCACATCTCCAGGTTTGTCTTTTGACATGGTCTCATGGTCTAACAGCTGATAGCCGAGGCATCAGCTCAATTAGCGTCTCCTGTGTCGGCTCAGTTGCTGTTGGTGCTGTGCCAAAGTGTTTTCTTCTTTGATCCCAGCATTTCAATATCACAGTGAAATGATAAGATGTTAAGGAGGGCCACCCCTTGCTGCTACCATTTGGATTCACACTGATATGTTCTTCAATTTCCAAACTACAAATGGAAAGTCATATACTTCCTCCAAACTGGTTCTGCCCATTGACGGACAGTATGGATTTTCTCCTTGTCTGCTATCTGCTCTGATCTCACCAAAGGAAGAAAGAAAAGCATGTTGGTAGGAATCACTCCTTCACTATTCAAGACTATGAATGTCTTTTAGACGTGGGGGTTAAGAGTGGGCTGAGGAAATGTAATGTGAGAGGTGACATGTGTCTGGTGTTACCACAATAAAATGTGGCAACGTAAAGGCACTCGCACCTTGGCATCTACCTATGAGAAGGAGGAAACAATGAATGAATGAGTACAGTACAGTGTGTGTGTGTGTACAGTACAGTACAGTATATGATGGAGTATATATATATATATATATATATATATATATATATATATATATATATATATATAAGGGAATACGACCATTTGCTTTAAAAAGCGTGAAGTGAAAAAGGTTGTCATGGTGCAATCCGGAAATAGGAACATACATACTTCAAACTAAAACACACTACAACGATTAAGATTCAATAAATAAAATTCTGGGGCGAAAGATGACAGATTAAGATTGTTTTTCCAAAATGAATCTATCACATTGTCTGAGAATCATTTGTTTGCTCAAGTGCTTTAAGTCAGCAACAGCCGATGCAATTGAAACGTGTAGATTTTTCAATTTTTATTTATTATGTACATATGTACTTCACAATATACCCTGTTGTAAATGACTTAAGACCATTTATACAGTAAATAGCTTATAATGACAGTTATGACTGGTTATGACTTACATTCTTTAGTAGCAAAAGCACTGTAACAGCAGTGTAACAGTTAAAAGAATCACCTGAAGTCACAACACCAACATAAAAAGCACAATTGAACTGTCATAGAAAACATATAAAAAATATAGAAAATATATTTGCTCTTTTCAGTGTTTGTGGCATCAACAAATAAACAAGCACTGGGGCAGTTGAGTCAACCACGGCATCGTCAAACGTCTGGTGTTTTATTTTGAAAACATAACCAGGAAGTCGTGGGTTCTCGTTCAGTTACACTTGACGCTGTCACAGCAGCTGCGCTATCTGGATTAACGGCGCTGAGGAGGCGACCGGTGAGGAGGGCGAGGATCAGCGGGACCGAGCAGCGTGTCGTTGTGAGTGACCGGGCGACCGCTCTGCTGGGACGCTGCGTCGTCTTTATTCAGAAACTTTTATTTTATTCTCCATTCACTTTTTTTTCTATATGGTGGATGAGCGGTGTAAATATAGACTGGGAGACATAAAGAGAGAAATAGAAGGAAGAGCTGGGAGCTCGTGTCGGTAAAGTAAAATCCAAAAATCTATCACTGAGGGGGTTTAACATTTTACACTAAGCGAAGGGACGCTGCGGTTGTGGGTTTTTTCAATATCCAATAACGAAAATCCACTGGAAATGTGTCGGAATTGTTAGACCTCGCTGGCTTTCGCTTGGGATATTTCCTCTTGTGGTGGAATTTTTTTTCCCTGCTTCACCTGCGCGAGGACGGCGACCGGCGGGAAACGGAGAATAAGAAGGGAGCGAGGAAGAGACAGAGAGAGGGAGGACGCACCGTCGGTCGGAAAAACAAGAAGAGGAGCTGAAGAAAATAATTTAGAAAGCAGTGGTTAACGGGGGGAGACGAAGAGGCGGGGGTTCATTTGAGTTCCCCTCGGATGGGATTCCTCTCTCCGCCTGCGGACGGAGGGATGAGTCTAGGAGAAAAAGACGGAGTGAGAGAGAAGAGGAGGATGTAGTCGTCGGGCGCTGTGAGAATGCAAAACGGACGCACCCCTTCGGAAGCTAGGATTGAACTATAAACCCGTACGGATTTTACAGCCACCCAAGGAATGTTACACCTTTACCTCAGTATCTAATATATGGCCCGTCAGCTCTTACCTGGAACCTATTTGTCTGGAGTTACAAGTATATTCCCCTCTACTGTTTTAACGATGGGATCTGGAGACATAGCTGAGCCCTGACACTCGGCGAAGGCGCTGTTCCCAGAAAGAGGTAAAGTTGAAACTCTTCTCTTTTTCTTCTAAACACGTAAGATGGGGGCTTTTCGCCTTAGCCCGTGTCTCTCCGTGTTTCTGTTTAAATTCTTTTTGAGTGTGGCTGCCGGAGCAGAGGAATGGTGGGAGCCGACGGGCAGAACGAGAGAGGCATACGTGCGTTAGGATTTGTCGTTTTCCGTGAATAGATTCTTGGTGTAGATGCTGAAATAGGGCGGGTGGACGGAGGAGAGGACGCGTTTAGATGGCGGGCGGTGTGGTGTAATAGAGAGGTGATAGTGTGTGAACATTGCAAGGTCAAAAAAGAGCTCGGTATAAGTTATAGACGCTCCGTGTCGGCGCCTGTGTGTTAGTGGCTGGTGGGCTGTAATTTCAGCAGACTCTGCGCTCAACTGAGTGCTCTGCTCTGCGCGTGTGCGCGCGCACGAGCATCGTCGGATAGAACGAGAACTAACCTATGTGTGTGTGCGCGCGCGCAACAGCCGTGATTTCATTTGGCGGATAGGACCGCAGACTGTACGGGCGGCCTTTAAATCACACGCGCACGTAGCGCGAGGCGCCCCGACCCCCCTTTTTTTTGCTCGTGCGCCACACAGTGCACCTGTACGTCAAAAGGGGTGGGGAGTTGGGATGGCGTTTGTGTGTCCGCGTGCACGTTTCCGGACAGACTTCTCGCGCGCTACACTGAGCTAAAACTTGAAACAGGACAAGCAGCGCAAACATGTGTGCGCGCGCAGTGTAGCTTCGCGAACACAGCGCAGATAAAAGCACTTCGTTGGCACACGTAGAGAGGATGATGGAGCTTCGCGGTTGCCTGCCGTGCGCGTGTCTGTGTGTGTTGCACGCACGTGCTCAGTCTCCTGCTACCTTCAGTGTTTACAATGCTACATATGACAAGTTAGAATGAAACAGTACCAAATATGCCTTAAATGTTGTCGTTGTACTGGTCTACTCTGCTTGTGTTACTAGCATGTTTTTTGTCATTGGTATGTTTTTTAAATGTATTTTTGTCCAACTGGATGTTTGGAAAAGTGTACAAACATAGACATTTCCTCTTAGTTAGTTTAGTTTATGCTTCTTTTGCTGTTATGACGCTGTAATCAAATCACTCCTTTCTAATTTGTTTTTGATATTCAGATGAAATATAAGCAATCCTAAGAGTGGACCTCAAATGGGCTTGTACTGACAAAGCTTACTAAGTCCTTAGTTAGAACTTATAGTTATATTATTGCATGCAGTAAATCTGTAGAAATGACACCAAATTGCCATATTCATCTTAACACCCCCAATGATGGTGTGTACGATTCGATGCTTCTAATTTAAGGACTAGTCATGTCAGGCCTTTTTTTTCTTATCTAATTTCCTCTCTGTGACTCTCCTTTTTGCTGGAATAGAGCGTGTTTGTACCGGTATAGTAGCTTGCATTGATTGATCAAGCTGGCAATAAATTTATGCACACGAGCCACTCATGCTAGTGTTAATGGCCCGTGGATATGGAGGCATTATGCAAATGCTTCCCTGGCTCTAGGAAAAGAGTGTGGGTGAATGAGCAAGAGAGAGAAAACTGTTGATTTTTAGTCCATTTTAGTTGTGTTTAGCCTCCTATTTATGTCTAAAAGGACGGGTCCGCTGTGCCATTAGGCTCACGATTAATAGCAGTGATTTATGCCACAGATTATGTTGAATGTCAAACAGAAAGAAAGACACTTTCTAAAACAAGTCCTGACTCCTCATTTCATTTAATTTGCTTTACTGGTGAATGAAGAGCATGTACAGTAGTTTGCCAGTTAAAGATTTGGTCCACGTGTGGCTTGCTGTGTGTTATACATGTAATGTATATGTAACACTGAGATGAAGGAGAATCAACATTCCTCGTATCAAATCGTAGTGCAGAGAAGTAAAAAGGTTGTGAGATGTGTTCTTTATGCTTTTTAGGGCAGTGGTATTTTTCATTTTGCCGTTCTTTTATATTGCCCTCTGTTTATCTTCCTGCAACCCTGTCTCCCGTTTCCTCTCTCTGTTTAGCTATCTAACAGAGGGCTGCAGGATCTTGCAGAGTGGGTGGTGGAGCTCTAATTCAATTTATTCTAGTGCTCAGAGACAGGGAGAGGAGAGAGAGAGGCGCTGTGAAGAAAGCGTGAGATAGGAAGAGGGATGGAGACCACAGATGTTAGGTAACACTTCCCATTACCAGTGAAGAGACAGAGCTTATATGAAGCTGGCCCTGTGCCATGACATCTGGATTGATTCTTTGGGTGACTGGAATTACATGAGTGTGAGCGTGTGGTCATTATCAATTGAAACATTATGTTCAGTCATCAGGTTACAAGTCTGAAAGGGGGGAAACAACAACACACACAATTTTTCAACACACTTTTTGAAGCTATTCAATGGCCTGATCTGACTTTTCTATTTAGAGGATGATGGGAAAATGTAAAGTTTTTTTGTGTTATTTTTGTTTAAGTGTGTTGAATACCTGTATTACCTGTATCAGTATAGACAGGCCATAGACAGAACGAGACACACACAGTTTTTACAGTGAGAGATGTGCCTTTTCCCAGACACTTATGTCATCCCATGGCAACTGTTGCCTAAAAATCACGCCTGTGAGGGGACGGCTTATCATTTTAACAACTCTGCCTGAAAATTGTAAGTCTGTCAGTAAACTGTACAGTATATCATGCGCGCAATATTGATTACTTGCCGGCAAGTTAAGACAGAAAAGACTTCAACCACTCATGCCATTATTGAAGAAATTATCATAACAGAGAAAAAATGGCTGAATAGAATTAACCACAGCTTTAGAGTATTGCACCTATTGTTCCTTCCCATAGTTTGAACATTTTATTTCTTTATAACTCTTGAATATCAAATTGCCTTGCCAAAGTAAAAGCTTATTCCCTTTCCCTTTTCCACATCTGTACACCAGTTATGGTGTGCTTCAGAGTTTGATCTCAGGTCCTTCCACTACTGTAAGTGTCTTCACAAGAAAATGAAATGCCAGATTTTAAAGGCTGAACATTTATAAATCAGTTGCAAAACATCTTGTATGCTGACGTTTTCTCTTTCACCAGGTATCAATACGTCACATTGGATGTGCGACTCTGCACACACAGTCGAGTGGCGAGTTAGAGAGTTGGCTTTGCTGCAACACAGCTGAAGTCAACCGGCCGTTCTTTGCATTTAGGACGTGAAGTCTCCCAGTGGAACATTAACTTGTTCGGCTTCATACTATTTAAAGCTAATATTTTCAGAAGCTCAGCACATTTCCTTCTCATGTACTATATTTACCAATTACTTTACTGGTAAAACCTTTCTTAGTTTTTGTCCCTGGAATGTTTAAAGCTGTTGGCATTGACTCACTTACTTCATATGCCTAAAGGCTGTGGTAGGGCTATGATACATCTTTGAGATGTTGGTACACCGTCTTTGTAGTAGCACTGATCCACTCCAGTTTAGCAACCACTGGTATGACATAATCAGATTCATGTCTTTCCTGTTTATTTACGAGCTGGTTAATGTTAGTATTTACAAGTACAATGCCTCACTAGTCTGTTGCAGCTCACATACAACCAGGTTTGTCCAGGCGACTATTGGGGTCTTTTAGTTTTGTCCTTTGGCTATAGGCCTGAGGAACTGAGAAACATTATTATGACGTACTGTACTGTGCTTCAGTGTTGCGCACAGCTAAACAGGGTAAGCTAAAAGATGCAGTGCTGGTACAGATCAAAGCAGACGTCTTGGTTTTTTACCACCGTCAAGAAAAAAAGCTCCAGTAGATACTGTACATTTAATTTATAATGGACAAGTACCAACAATCAGCACTTTACTCATTCAGCTCTGGATTTGATGCACATTTGAAGCTGAAGCTTGGATTAATTGTGTTACAGTCTGCTCTTCAAGCTTTAGATTCGCAAACATCATTTTCCATATCATATCGCTTCTGTGGGTTAAACATTATGGGCTGTCTATCAGACTGAGAGCTGCCGTCACGCTGGGAGAGGCTGCTGTATGCTTTGGCAGTGGCTGCAGCATAGTTCAGTCTCAGAGCCTCGTTTATGCAGTGAAAGCAACCATTCACCAAGGGGCTGCTGTCTCTAGGCTTATAATGGTTTGATAGTTTGGTTACCGTGTTTATAACGAAAGATCAGAATATCTTAATCTGTTCACTATAGTTTTGGATGGTCTCAAAATATGATCTGTCTATCTATCTATGATATATCATCTTTTTATCCATTTTCATCTGCTTTGTAATGACATTCCCATACACAAACCACTTTCATAGCACACATGTCTGGCCTTCAAACACTACCCACTAAACTGTGCTGCTAATTTAGCTAAACCGTGCTACAGTACACAATATATCTATTCTCTTCCAAATACTAGTATGCTTATTTATTATTTTGTGATTTTTATTATTAAAATATCTTTAAAATGTTGCCTTGTTGACACCAGTAGTGCTGTTGCCTGTTTGCACTGTGAAAAACAAGTAACTCTAAATAAGTCTGTCAGTGCCAAAGCAGGATTAGTCTCCGGCTGGCTGGTAGCACTACTTACTTGCTGCTTAAAATCCATTACAAAGTCTTTAATTACATTAGAACGAATTTATATATTGTTATTAATGTGTGGCATTTTATTAGAATTTCACTTTGTACAGTAGGTCCCGAATGTCGTGTGTGTGTGTGTTTTGGTTTGTCCCTTTCCATGTTCTGTTAAATTTGTGTTCGGTCACATAAACCCACTAGCTCCCTGTTCTCCACACCACTGCTCCTTTAAAACCACTAAAACGGGGCTGACACTAGATTCAGTTTTTGGGGAGTGTTTGTGTGTAAGTGAGTGTCTGTGTGTGGGTACGATAGTGTGTGACTATGAGGAGTGGATGACATGACAGATGTGAGACACACTGGGCGATAATGAGCTGTGTTCAGGATAGATAACTGTGGGTGAACGTGACACTGTGCAGACAGACTCCTGGCACAGTGCCTCCCATCCCACTCCTCTGCATACTTGCCTATCCTTCCATTATGTTAATTTACTAGCAGGAATAATAAACATACAGGGCTGAGTAACTAGACATTCATGTCAACCTCAGTTTCACGAACTAAAGAACATGAAGCAGAACCTGCGGTTCTATTTTAAGTAGGTGCTTTTTCTCTTTTGACTGGTGTCCTCTTAACCTACAGTAAAATAAATCTTGAAACCTATGCTTACTGGTTGCATATTTCTGCATATTATAACAAGCGTGCACATCTTTCCAAGGAAAGTCGATTTTTTTTTATTTTAGCTTTTATTTTTAGTGCTTGGTTTAGGTCTGTGAATTTCAGCCATTGACCAGGACCAGTTGACAGGTTGCTTGTACGTATTACCTAACAACCTCTAACCTCTGCACTATTCCATTTTTCAAAAATAGACTGTCTCCGTCCGCTGATTGATGATTGATGCTTAACTAGCTGGTTTACTGTGGCATTTGACTGTTTCAGCCTTGTTGTCCCTGCGTTTTTAACCAGCGCAGCTGCAGCATCCTGCCTCCGTGATCTGCCTTATGAGATCTTTTCACCCATGTGAGAACTTGGGAACATTAATTACTGCACAGAGTCATTTAAGTTTTTAGTTATGATGCATGCTTCCTAACAACCCACACTTTATAAAACACTTTTTCAGATTACAAAATCTGGCAGAACAATTTCACACCTCTGACAAAATCCCAATGCTGAATTATGTGAGACATCAGTGGAATAAAAAGCCTTCTAAAACAGAGACATGCTTTGCAGTGTTTACATTTGAAAAAGGTTTCAAAATTCCCCTTTGTTCTTCGATGGACAACCAAGGGTGGATTAGGGTAAAACATGAATGAAACAAAAGTGAGTGATCTAACATTGTGTGAACTGCCATATACTGAATGTGTGAATATAGTGTCTTTTTAATTTAATTTGCATTTCACATCTCCCTTGCATTTATTATAGTTATATAGTTATTATATTCATAGTGCACCTATGAAACAGCTCACCAATGTGCTGAGTTTGTGCAACACTAGATGCCTATGAGTCCCCAGGCTCTGATGGAGAAGCATGCTGACAGTGTGTGGGTTCCATGTTTTAATACAACCCTCCACTGTGCTACATGCCAAACACACAACACGCCAACAGTTCGTCACTTTCACAAAAAATGTCATTTGCCATGATTTGCTTGTATACTACTGTCACTAGGGTTATTGCAATTGTATAAATTGCAAAATATAAGCTTCTAACAGTTGCTAAGTAAGGCAGGTGGAACATTAATTACTGTGTAATTGTGTTTTTTTATATAAAACCCACTTTCTTTCACTACACAAGGTACAATACATATAGATTTACTCTCCTATTATTAGAAATAGTAATATGCAACATTCAGTTTAGTGGGATTTTAGATAGCGAGTAAATGAGGAACTTCACCAACTTAATGCATGCAACTAGGTGTCCAGTGTTTACTGTAGCGTTCACATCTTATCACTGGAAGTCACAACAAAACAAGTTCTATTAGTGTTCACGTACTGTATTTTACTATGCAATCACTGGTTATGCCACAAGCTTTATTTAATAATAAAAGTTCTGTTGATTGTTTCATTAAGCATTAATACAATACATGTAGTCTAACAGAAACAGTTATAGAAACCATAGAGAGACATTGGGTTGAAGAGTAACTTAGCCCCACAGGCACCTGAAGTACAGGATGTAAGAGCAGCTTGAAGCTGACATTTCGGGCACATGGACAGCGCAGTTGAAGTAGACATTTCAGGACAATAGACAGCTCAGTATGCAGCATCAACCTAAGTTGACATTTCAGGACCATGGGCAGTTCAGTATGGAGCTACAGCTGGAGGTAGACATTTCAGCACCTTGGACAGCTCAGTATACAGAAGTTACTTGCTACAGTACTTGGGTTCAGTAGGCAGGCAAACTGATCCCAAACAACACAAATCAAAACAAGTCAGCAATAGTCTTTGTGATATAAAAGAAATGTGTCTTTGCACAGTAAAATATGCACACTAGTTTTCTCTGTTTGAAATAAAATGGGTTTTGCAGACATTTGGGGCTTTCATCAACTCCCTGCCAATCGTCTGCCAGCTAGCTCAGTATCTAACAGTGTTGTGGAAGGTATTGATTATCCAACCTTGGTCAACATTTGTTAAAGTTGTTAAATAAATGATTAAATGAAAAGAAGCAATCAAAAAACGACTAACCATTTACAAAACATAGCAATTTTTCAGAATGATATGAATATATTTTGAATACCTGCCTGTAAACTAGAGCGATGCCATGCTGCTGTCATTTGCCTCTGTATTCTGATGTTTTAATCAGTGACAAGAAGGTCATCAGTGATGAACGGCGCTGTTTTTTTGGAGCAGCACTGGAACTGAAAACTGAGTAGATTAAATGGTGCATTTAATTAAGAAGCTTGGGATCAGGAAGTCAGAGATCAGTCTTGGTCCATGCCAACAGTAGCTACATTTAGCCTAGCTTGTTAGCGCATGCCATCTGTTCACACACAGATTAACACTACACAGCAGGTGTTAGCGATGGGTACATTTTCTGCTTCAGCACTGTATATGCTGCTATTCACTAAACCTCAGTCCGTTAAAACCTCATTCAGTAGAATAATCCAGACTGACAGGGTCACATTCAACGTCTGTAGAGAGATTTTCTTTATAATTTAAGAAGCAGATTCATACAATGATGCAAGATGTACAGTACTTTACTGTAGTGTGGTTTCCTTTTTTACCTGCACTGCTTCTTCTTTAGATTTTGTATATAAGGTACAATGTGTCTCATTAAACTTACCATATGTTAAATCTAAATTAACTGTCAATCACATTAGCAGTTAGGACCGTATGGTATAAAAAAGAAACTTATCCAAGAAGAGAGCTTTTGTTATTGGAGTCTCAGCTTGTCTGAAATGAAACAAAATGCTGATAAAGCAGAAACATTAATCATACTATATATTGGAGGTGACCTCCATTCTTGAACACTTTTCTCTTGTTTTAGTTTTCTTTTTTTCAGTGTGTTGGTGATGGACTACATTGGCAATGTAATTTTAAACTTAAACATCATATCAAGTGCTTTTGCATTTCTATTAATATTGTTGGACTGGCTAGTTAAGGTTAGTTAGTTACTGCCATCTGTTTTATAAGCTGGGATGAGTCCATATCACTACAGCTGATGTAAAGCTAGCTTTTACACCAAATATTATAAATAGTAGCTAGCTAATCCTGGTGCTTGGCTGTGTTTTTATTTATATTAAATTCCTTTTTTCTTGGCAGTAGGCCGCAACACAACAACAATCACTCTAAAATCCAAAGGCCTGATATGCAATGATTGGCTGAATGATTAGGATACGATTTGTAGCAGTTGCCAGTAAATTTAGGAAGATTTGAGGATGCACTTATCATACTGGGAAACACACTTAATTTTTTATTTATTATTTAAATGTAAACAACCCTCTGCTGTGAGGTGCATTACATAACAGCAAGTAATAAGCCTTCTGCATGAAAGTGGGGCTGAATTTGTATGAGTATGCATGAGATCAGGAGTTGTCAGTCAATACTTGTCAGTAATGATACTGTGGAAACTTACATTTAAAATGCTATTTTCATGACACCCTTTTTGCTACGGACTGCACCTTTTGATAAGGTGTCATGTGGCCTTTTTTGTAGTGGCTTGAAACGTAAACACATTTTGAGGAGACATTTGACTCAGAAAATGGTAATAGATTCACTGTATCACACATCACAGCCACTGCTAAGCACCTCTTGACTCTCTGGCCTTTGAGTTTACTTAGTCTTTGGGCTTCAGTGGCCAGATAGCAGCATATTGTATTTTTGTTTGCATCGTGTACAATAGGGGTGACCTATGATTCAGCGTTTTGTTGGAGACAAAGAGATTTTAGCAATTTTTGCATTGCATGTTAAACTGATCTGCCTGATATATAGGTTCTTACATATACTGTGCTACAGTAAATACTGTATGTTTGCCATCAGTGTCCATGAGCTAGTCTAAGGTAATACTGTGCAGAATCGACACTCTTTGTTTATGACAGTTGCAGCAGTGTATGTTGTGCAGGGATGAATGCACCATGATGAATGGAAACAATAAAGTGAGAAGCACAGTTAAGTGTGGACACATACTTGCACGCAGGCATGCACACACACAAAGCATCTACTTATTTTGGCAGTATATAGACATGCATGCACACAAAGTCATCTGATAAAGAAAATACATCATTACCGCTGTCCCCTAGGAGCAAAAGTCAAAGCATTACTCAATGACTTAGCAGCATATGATGAATCAGCACATTTATGAAAACCAAACACGCAGTGATACTTTAACAATGCCCGTGAACTTGATACGTCATCCGCCGCATTGCCTTTGGAGTGTGGTTGATAAGTCACCAGAGTCTGAGGTCTGCATGGGAATTTTACAAAAGGATATACGGCCATGTTTAGGGACTAAAGAAAAACATTGGCACATTGACTTGGATTACTCAGATGAGTGCTGTCAAGATGTCAGGGACTCGAGCAGGCGGCGGACCCACATGCACAGCACGGAGACGAGAGTATAATCAACAAACGGTTTAATATCCAAAGGCACGGTCAGACGGTCCAGGTCATACACAAGATGGCTCGGTAAAAGTACAGGCAGGGAACAGGCAAAAACTCACGGTCGGTAGATAATCCAGGGTCGGGCAGGATACACGGTGCAAGCAGGAACAAAACACGAGAAACACGAAACACGGGGACTCAGGAAACTAGGGACGCTCAGCTCAGGGATACACAAGAAACACGAAACACTCATGGGACTCGAATACGACAATCTGGCACTTGACTACGGGAACAGGAGGTGACTAAATACACGGGTGAGTGATTAACTGATACAGTGCAGGTGAGGGTAACGATCAGGTGGAGCAGGAACAGCTGTGACAAAAACCCGGAAGTAAACTAAAGCAGGAACAGAAACCAGGAGACTATCAAAATAAAACAGGAAGTAGTATTACCCGGGACATGGCGTGAAATAAGACAAGCAGGACATGACGTGAAACAGGGAACAACTAGAAACAAGGAAACAAGGACACAGATCATGACAGTACCCCCCCCCCTATGGCGCCTTCCACGGCGCCTACGGAAGCCCCCCCCCCAAACCAGGGCGGGCGGAGGGTGGTCCCAGGCGGAGGGACCGAATCCCTACCCCCCAAGGTACATGAGCAGGGTGGGTGGAGGGAGGACCGGGGGAGGGCCAAAACAAGAGTCCACATCAAAGTCCACGACCAGGGAAGACATGAAGTTCAGAGATTCCGTCACGGAGGGTGACGGCGTGGCGAGATCCTGCTCAGCAGCCGCTGAGCCAGGGTGGCACTCTTAGTGCCCTTGGGCTGGGACGATGTCCCCGGGGACCACCCCGCATGGCAGCATCCTCCAGGCGGACGCTGATCCAGGCGGTTGAGGAGTCGAGGCGGACGGCGCCGCAGGAGGCAGCGCCATCCCAGCAGCAGGATGCGCCGAGGGCGAGGCCACCAGTCCGGCAGCAAAGGCAGAGACGAGGCAGGAACCAGCGGCGTCCTCCTTGGACCACCGCGACGAGAGGCAGGAACCGAAGCAGATGCGGCCGGAGCCGGACCGCCAGGGACCGATGCAGATGCGGCCGGAGCCGGACCGCCAGGGACCGATGCAGATGCGGCCGGAGCCGGGCCGCCAGGGACCGATGCAGATGCGGCCGGAGCCGGGCCGCCAGGAACCGATGCAGATGCGGCCGGAGCCGGGCCGCCAGGAACCGATGCAGATGCGGCCGGAGCCGGGCCGCCAGGAACCGATGCTGGTGTGGCCGGAGCCGGGACGGGAGCGACCCCCTCCTGGAGGTCGGCAGGAGCTACGACGGGAGCGACCCCCTCCTGGAGGTCGGCAGGAGCTACGACGGGAGCGACCCCCTCCTGGAGGTCGGCAGGAACTACGACGGGAGCGACCCCCTCCTGGAGGTCGGCAGGAACTACGACGGGAGCGACCCCCTCCTGGAGGTCGGCAGGAACTACGACGGGAGCGACCCCCTCCTGGAGGTCGGCAGGAACTACGACGGGAGCGACCCCCTCCTGGGGGTCCGCCGGGACTGCGGCGGGCGCGACCTCCTCCTGGAGGTGCGCAGGAACTGCGGCTGGCGCAACCTCCTCCTGGAGGTGCGCAGGAACTGCGGCTGGCGCAACCTCCTCCTGGAGGTGCGCAGGAACTGCGGCTGGCGCAACCTCCTCCTGGAGGTGCGCAGGAACTGCGGCTGGCGCAACCTCCTCCTGGAGGTGCGCAGGAACTGCGGCTGGCGCAACCTCCTCCTGGAGGTGCGCAGGAACTGCGGCTGGCGCGACCTCCTCCTGGAGGTGCGCAGGAACTGCGGCTGGCGCGACCTCCTCCTGGAGGTGCGCAGGAACTGCGGCTGGCGCGACCTCCTCCTGGAGGTGCGCAGGAACTGCGGCTGGCGCGACCTCCTCCTGGAGGTGCGCAGGAACTGCGGCTAGCGCGACCTCCTCCTGGAGGTGCGCAGGAACTGCGGCTAGCGCGACCTCCTCCTGGAGGTGCGCAGGAACTGCGGCTAGCGCGACCTCCTCCTGGAGGTGCGCAGGAACTGCGGCTGGCGCGACCTCCTCCTGGAGGTGCGCAGGAACTGCGGCTGGCGCAACCTCCTCCTGGAGGTGCGCAGGAACTGCGGCTGGCGCAACCTCCTCCTGGAGGTGCGTAGGAGCTGTAGCTGGCGCGACCTCCTCCTGGAGGTGCGCAGGAACTGCGACTAGCGCGACCTCCTCCTGGAGGTGCGCAGGAACTGCGGCTAGCGCGACCTCCTCCTGGAGGTGCGCAGGAACTGCGGCTAGCGCGACCTCCTCCTGGAGGTGCGCAGGAACTGCGGCTAGCGCGACCTCCTCCTGGAGGTGCGCAGGAACTGCGGCTAGCGCGACCTCCTCCTGGAGGTGCGCAGGAACTGCGGCTAGCGCGACCTCCTCCTGGAGGTGCGCAGGAACTGCGGCTAGCGCGACTCCTCCTGGAGGTGCGCAGGAACTGCGGCTAGCGCCGACCTCATCCTGGAGGTGCGCAGGAACTGCGGCTAGCGAGACCTCCTCCTGGAGGTGCGCAGGAACTGCGGCTAGCGCGACCTCCTCCTGGAGGTGCGCAGGAAATGCGGCTTAGCGCGACCTCCTCCTGGAGGTGCGCAGGAACTGCGGCTAGCGCGGACCTCCTCCTGGGGCCGGCGGGGGCGCTGCGGCTCCCGGGTGACGGGGACTGGAACGACGCTACAGGGCCGACAGGAACGGGGACTGGACACGACCGCTACAGGGTCGACAGGACGGGGCACTGGATACGACCGCTACAGGGTCGACAGGAACGGGGACTGGAACGACCGCTACAGGGCCGACAGGAACGGGGCTGGAACGACCGCTACAGGGCCGACAGGAACGGGGACTGGAACGACCGCTACAGGGCCGACAGGAACGGGGACTGGAACGACCGCTACAGGGTCGACAGGGACGGGACTGGAACGACCGCTACAGGGTCGACAGGAACGGGGACTGGAACGACCGCTACAGGGTCGACAGGAACGGGGTCAAAGACAGGGGTGACCTCTGCTTGGCCTACGGGAACGCCCTCTACTTGGCCTACGGGAACGCCCTCAACTTGGCCTTCGGGAACGCCCTCAACTTGGCCTACGGGGACGCCCTCAACTTGGCCTTCGGGAACGCCCTCAACTTGGCCTACGGGGACGCCCTCAACTTGGTCGACAGGGACAGGAACTGGAACGACCTCAACTTGGTCGACAGGGACAGGAACTGGAACGACCTCAACATGGCCGACAGGAACTGGAACGACCTCAACATGGCCGACAGGAACTGGAACGACCTCAACATGGCCGACAGGAACAGGAACGGCCGCAACATGGCCGACAGGGACTGGGGCGGCGTCCCCTCCGGAGCTGGCATGACAGCTTACAGCTGCCGAGCTCGACGGGGGAGGCGTCGGGCCTGATTGGGTGGGGTTAACAGTCGTCAGACGGACAGCGCCCTCTGACGGGGACAAGGACGGAACTGGGGTCTGGGCAACACACGGCTGACCTGGGGTCTGGGCAACACACGGCTGACCTGGGGTCTGGGCAACACACGGCTGAACTGGGGTCTGGACTAGGTTCGACTGGGCTGGGGCCTGGAGACGACAGGGCTGCACCGGGGCATGAGTAACACACGGTTTAACTGGGGTCTGGGCAACGCGCGGCTGAACTGGGGTCTGGGCAGCGCGCGGCTGAACTGGGGTCTGGGCAGCGCGCGGCTGAACTGGGGTCTGGGCAGCGCGCGGCTGAACTGGGGTCTGGGCAGCGCGCGGCTGACCTGGAGACTGAGCAGCGCGCGGCTGACTTGGAAACTGAGCAGCGCGCGGCTGACTTGGAAACTGAGCAGCGCGCGGCTGACTTGGAAACTGAGCAGCGCGCGGCTGACTTGGAAACTGAGCAGCGCGCGGCTGAACTGGAGACTGAGCAGCGCGCGGCTGACTTGGAGACTGAGCAGCGCGCGGCTGACTTGGAGACTGAGCAGCGCGCGGCTGAACTGGAGACTGAGCAGCGCGCGGCTGAACTGGAGACTGAGCAGCGCGCGGCTGACTTGGAGGCTGAGCAGCGCGCGGCGGAACTGGAGACTGAGGGCCGCGTGAGAGCAGGAAATCCTCCCAGGGAAATAACCATGGAGCTGGGCAGGTTGGTGTAGGCACGACGATCCGACGGGGCGGGGAGGAGGAAACCGAAACCATAGGCGGTGCGACTGGCGCTGGCGTGGTACAGAGCGTGTCGCTTAATTCATCAAACTTCGCGCATAGTCGCTCGTAGAGGCGATGAACGCTGGGGTGATCTAACGCGGTGTCATCGTCCTCCAGCGTCACTATCGCCACCTCTACGGCGCTGCGCTGATCCTCCGAGTTACTAGCCCGTCGGTAATCCTCCGCAAGGATCTCGAAATACTTATGTAGGTCGCTGGGTAGCTCGGCGCAGGTAAACTCCATACTTCCGCGGGAGAGTTATATTCGCCGTAAAAAAAAAACAAGGAAAAACAGTCACTGACCTGACCGGAGGCTAAGTGCTGGCTGGGTCCAAGTCTGGCCAGATTGTTCTGTCAGGGACTCGAGCAGGCGGCGGACCCACATGCACAGCACGGAGACGAGAGTATAATCAACAAACGGTTTAATATCCAAAGGCACGGTCAGACGGTCCAGGTCATACACAAGATGGCTCGGTAAAAGTACAGGCAGGGAACAGGCAAAAACTCACGGTCGGTAGATAATCCAGGGTCGGGCAGGATACACGGTGCAAGCAGGAACAAAACACGAGAAACACGAAACACGGGGACTCAGGAAACTAGGGACGCTCAGCTCAGGGATACACAAGAAACACGAAACACTCATGGGACTCGAATACGACAATCTGGCACTTGACTACGGGAACAGGAGGTGACTAAATACACGGGTGAGTGATTAACTGATACAGTGCAGGTGAGGGTAACGATCAGGTGGAGCAGGAACAGCTGTGACAAAAACCCGGAAGTAAACTAAAGCAGGAACAGAAACCAGGAGACTATCAAAATAAAACAGGAAGTAGTATTACCCGGGACATGGCGTGAAATAAGACAAGCAGGACATGACGTGAAACAGGGAACAACTAGAAACAAGGACACAGATCATGACACAAGACAGCTACTGTTTACCATACAGTACTTTAGCAATTGTAAACCTCCATAAAATGATACATGATATTTGTTAATGCAGCAGCACAGTCGATGTAACAGACATACGTCTTTTTTTGGTGTGGATCAAAATAAGTCTGGTCATTTATTTTGGTTTGGTACAGTAGGACTGGTAACTAGTCTGACAAGCAGAGCTACAGTATAGGGAGGAATAATAGTTGGACTACCACCGTCTAGATCAAGCCAGCAGGACAAACCACTTAGCCTAATAGGATCCATTGTAGATATGAAGCTGGTTCAGGTATTTACTTTTCGCTTGGGTGAAGGTAGTAATCAGCTTAACATAACAGGTCAGGTAGGTTGTGGTTAAGGCGTGGCATCACCTACGATGGGGCCCGGCACATTTATGGTGAAGCAACATGCTCAAAACAGAAAACACAAATGATAACTGCTTAATAAAATATTTATCAGGGATAATTCAGTACTTTATGATTTTACATGTGTATACAGAAAACTATAAAACTAGTGCTACATTGTATCCACTCTAAAAGTTTAGTAAGGCACCAGAAGGCTGAACCAGCTACAGAGATTTAAAACAGCTCAACAACCCTCTGATTGAGTCAGTAACTGCTTTTCTTAATTATCCCACAAAACTCGGCGCTACCACAAAAATGTTGTCCATAAACCACCAAACTATTGTATACTTATCATTAAGCAAACTTGGCCAAACATTGTTTTGACACGCAATGAGATGCCACGTTTAGCATGAAATGGGCAGTAATGAATGAATACCTAGAGTTAGAGCTCTTACTGATGCCTCCACTCTAGTGTTGCAGTAAGTCCAGGTATAATGCAACACACAGTGAGTCACAGCCTGTGACCCAATTGAGCTTTGTCGCTCAGCATGACCTCCTTCTGACTGTTACAGTAAAACTAATCTGACACTACTGCAGCACTTTTCATCGGACACAATACAAAAGGGCAAAACCTTTTAAGCAATTTAGGTGAATCTGCTTGATTGTGCATTTTTGAAGCAAAGTCACTGAGTTCGGGGCTCTTTTCCAGTGTGTATCATACATGCAGTCATTTCACTTGCCTCAATTATCTGTCTTTTTATATGACCATAACAGCTGAGGCATTCAGGTCCTGTATACTGATGATTGTGTGATCTTGGGTGGTGCAAGCTTAAAGACAACAGGCTAGTTGGCCTTAATCCTGCATCAGAAACAAGTACAGCTCTGTGTGTGCATGCATGTGTGTCCTGTAGCTGTATTAGATGTGTCATATGTGGCATGTTAACTAGCACTGACATGAGACATGAGATAAGCTGGTTAGAAAGGCTTTGTGTCAAAGGAAGTATCTGATTGTACTGGCTGTGTCTAGGTAGAGTTCATTGTCTGAGAGGGACAAGAGGAAGAAAAAGATAAGACGACTAAATACAACAATGTTAAAGATCTGGTTAGAAGTTGGAGGTAAACATACCTGCTGAATGATACTTACTGTGATTCATGGTCTAGCTTTATAGAGCTGTTGCCAGGGCTGTAGACTCACTGCTTTAAGCATTTATTTAAGAAATCTTCCTAGAAATGTATTGTAGCACTTGTAATACATAAATCTCACCAACACATTTAAAATCTATTCTAATTTTAATTATTACAACACTGACTTCTGTTCACATGTCTACAAAGCTAATCATCTCTGGTTATTAGGGCTGTATGAAATACCAAAACCTGGGACAGGTCAGGGTTTTTTGATATACGTATCTAGATGTTTGGTGCCCTGGTTTCTTTTCTCTTTACAAAACTTACTGTAGATTACAGATAGCTATACCTGTAGGGCTTATTTAGTGCACACTTTAACCTATGATGGTACATTCAATTTATTACTGCTGTGTTATCTGCTCAGACAGCACCACATCACACATGCACCACTCATTTAGTTCTACCGCTGTTTACTGTAGCTACAGTATGATATGCTATGACAAACATAAATGCAAACATGTTAAAACATACTGCAGGCTACGTCACTCACGTTTTGTGTGTCTGTCCTGTCTCTTTCTCCAGTTCGTCTTTATTTTGTAGGACATGTTGAAAGATTAAAGATATTTAAGTCTTTGTAATTACTTCCTCCTTCAAGAGTGTATCGTGCATGTGTGTGTGTGATCATCATGTCGTGATCTGAAGCCATCTGGGTTTGCTGCCTGATTACCATATCTGGTGCTAACTATTATACATATTCATGACCAGGGTCTAAAACTGTATGAATATTCATTTTGCCTTCAGGCCGTAGACGGGTGGAGTGACTGTGATTCGAGTCAGAAGAACTGAAATGAAGTCCACCTTTTGTGTGGTGGCCGAGGACGCTTCGTGATAACCCTGGGCCCATTAGTATGCCAAGCAAATTACATATGTATGTAAAGTATTGCATTTTCTTTTGGCATGTGCAAGCGGTGCCTTATGCACACTGATGGGCAGAAACAAACTTAACATGTTTAGGGACAAAGGAAACAGCTTTAAGGAAGCATCAGGGTAAACTTTTCACCAGTTGATGCACAATGATGCCAGAGGGTTAGCCAAAATGAAGTTAAAAAATCAGACCACGCTGCATGCTTAATGCCTTAGCATATTTAATTGCATCTTGCAGTATTCATTTGAGCTTTCAGAAGTGCCACTGTATTTGCCAATCACTGAATAACTCAACATAATTGATGTAGTTGTGCAAGAAGGAAGCACAGACACACACGTTTGATGTCAGGACATATTGTTTGATGTTAGGCCTATAAACTGAGCGATGACCATGTCTGCTTATATCAAAGCACGATGTGTGTCTCTACTTCGTGTTGGTTGACTTTGTCCACTATCACTGTCATTCTGCTCTTGATGTGGTGACTGTGTTTTCACACGACCTTGGATCTGTTTCATTCTGCTTGTAAGTTTGCCTTTGTTGAAGTAGGAAGTGACACATGCATCAAAGATGATAAATGTGTGTGAAAGTGACAAGAAGTACTAGCTGGGTTGCATTTACACAAGTGTTATTAATTAGCGAACAAACTGGTGTCAGTCTGTGAAAAACACTGATCTTGAGGCATCAGTACAGTTTACCCACTAAGTGATCCTTTCAATCGTTTTAACATCATGTTTGAATAACACCTGGAATGGAATGATACTAATTTTATCTTGGCTGACATGGCTTAAGCATGATAATATAATAGGCACTATTACTGTGCATTACCAAAGCTAAAGTACATTTGGCTGTACATATTGCAGGGTAGTAAGAACACATGCAGCTAAAATAAAATAACAGCCTTGATAAATGTTTTAATATTACTATTAAGGGTAAAGTCTCTGTAAACGCACGTGGCTTCCTTGGTGAAGAATAAATACACCTTTTCTTTTATCATTTAGCATGGATTCAGATTGGGTTGATTGGGTTGGTGTGTTATCATTATAAGAAGACAAAAAAAGGACAAAAATCATATCAGTATCAGAAAATATTAAAACCTGAAGAATAAATTGACACCTGTTTTGGGAAATATTGCACTCTTTAAGTACAGTATGATTGCTTGTCTGTTCCTAATGTGAATATGTGAACCTTAGTCACACAAATGCTGCACCCATACACACACTCTCCCAAATACTTTAAAAGAAAACACTTGGGGCAGAACAAAGAACCTCCTTGAAGGTTCAGCATGAATTATTCAATCCATCTGACAAGACGACAGAAAGAGAATGAGAGTGAGACATGGTGGAGAAATAGAGAAGGAGAAGTGGATATAGAGTGTGGCTGATACAAAGGGACGGACAGATGGACTGACAAGGACAGTGGGGTATTATATTGTATTAGCAGTAACAACGACAGGGACATTGAGAAGAGATTTTTGATCAATCTTTTAACGTGAGGGGTGTTTTTTCTGCCTGAAAGTGTTTATCTATCACAAATCCACAACCACAACGACTGAGTCCAACTGTTACAGCAAATAGCTGGCAGACCGTGAACACCCCCTGCTTTGAGGCCATTCTTCTTTGTTTCGGTTTCCTAGTTGTTACTTGTCACCCCTCATTTCTCTGTAATACAGCTATAAAATGCTGCGTTTTATGTACGTTATGATTTTAGCAGAAAAAAAGTCTTTACTGTATATAGTAAAAACAGGCAAACATAATGTAGTGATTGTGAGGCCAGATTGAATTTCATTAATGCATGAAAGCATTGCAGGGATGTAAAGTGGGAGCATAAGGACCTAAGAGGCTTTAAAAGTCCATATAAGAAGTTTAATATCAGGTTTCCTAATCTTATTTCTTTCTTTCTTCATCCCTCAGTGATCAGCTCCACAGCTGGAAGTCAATCAGTGTTGCACTGAGGACATTTTCATTTACCTACAGTAAGGATGTGTATTCTTACTGTGGGGGGGGGGGCAAACAACAAACAGCCTTGTGACATCAACTATCAATTCAATTGAACCAAATTTTTAAATTCCTGCCAAAGACAAATCTGGATACTAGTCCATAAAAAACAACCATATGCTTTATTGTCACATACAGGAGAAATACAACTCAAGTCTGTTTACTGTATGAGGCCTCCTCCATGACACAAAATACATCACTGTCTTTTAGATACAGTCTATCAGCCAAACTAGCTAAAGATGATGTGAGATGCTGTGTGAATGGGTCTGTTTCACATTGAAGATGGACAGATTCACATATTAATGTGTACGTCCTTACCTTGGCTGAAGGCGGCTGTTTTTTTGAAAACCACACCAGTCACACAGTGTTTGAGACCTTGACGTTATTATGTTAATAGTTTTGACACAACTTAAATACATTAACATCTGATGCAAATCCCAATTTCCAGATTCAGTAATATTCACAGATAAATCTGGACCATGTGGCCTCTCAGGTGGCCCGTTCTCAAGGCGCTACCACTGTAACAGAAAGGTGCTTTTTGAGAGCGGGCTTTCAAAAAATGATGACAGATTGGGAATGTCACAGGACGAGTGATTTTAAAGGGCACAAAGTTTTGTGCTTTTGTTAAACAGGTGCTGTACAAGATGGTAATTTTCGTCAACGTGTGGCATTTCTTGAGTTTGGAGCCCGAGGAGACAAATAAAAGGTCCAGACTGAATAATATGACTCAGTTTCTAATTTGTCTTCAGCGCTGCGGGGAAGGTTGCTACTTGTTATCTGTTAGCAGCTGTTCTGTTCCAAATGACAAGAACTCAGTACAACACAAAGTAGACACCTGGTCACCTACACACAGACACACACTTGGCCGGCCTGCCAGATGCTGCCCAGACGGGATAATTGAGAGGAGGGAGTCATGGGCTGAGAGAGGGAGAACAACAAGGGGAAATCAGGGAGAAGGAAGTGTGAAGGAAAGCAAAGGATGTGTGTTGAGTCACATGGGAGAAGATGACGCAGGCGTGAATGTGAAGACGAGAGAAAACAGGAAACACAAGAAAGTCACTGGGAAAGTGTGAAAGGATTGAAAAAAGGATAGAATGGCATAGAAGGGGAAGTGGTGGTGAAGTCACATGGGACAAGATGGATTGCTCAGTAGAGGTCAAATTAGCAACTGTGCACCATACTGCGCCACCCAGGAAGAGGATGAAGGGGTAAAGGGGAAGACAAACATCGGAGCATGGCCAAAACACTAGAAAAAAAGGACACCTATTAGCAACAAAGTCATTTTTTAAATTTTGATAACCACAGCAGAACGTCTGCTTATGGTTAGCGCTTTTTGTGATTCACTGCATTTGATCTGAATGTGAAATGGGGCGTTCTTCTTTTAGTGGCCTTTCTTAGCAAATGGCAACTGCTCTGCTGGAACTTAGTTACTGTAGGAACTTGTTGGAAGATGTTAGTTCCTCACACGCTGTTTGAGTGCTTCATTTATCTTTGCCAGGCGCCGACGTCTCCTCCTTCCTCGTCTTTCATCAGTCCTAATTTTTCTGTCTTAATTCATTTCCTCAGTCTTTTTATCTTCTCCCCCAACCACAGGTCTCTGAATCTCTCTCTCTGTCCCTTGTAGCCAACACTACAATGTCATATTGGTCTCAATTCAAAAGGAATTATACACACACACACACACGCACGCACGCACGCACGCACGCACGCACACACACACACACACACACACACACACACACATTAGTGTGGTCATGCTGTTTGGACAGCTTCATTCAGTTCACAGTGGGAAGCTTCACAGCCAATTCTCCAGATACGCCTACTGTGCGTGTGTGTACAGCTGTTTGCTGAAGCAACAACTGTGGAATTGGGTTAGTTTTGCAAGCAAGCCTCTTCATTACATGTATAATGACATCAGACATGACAGCTACACATAAGAACTGTCACTGTGCTTTTCATTATACTGTAGATGTTTTACTCAGGTGAGAGGTAAGTAGCACCGTTACCTGCCATATTAAACTAATCCTATTATGATCTTGGGGGTCAATCTTGGGGTCAACAAAGCTGGACATATTGATTGATTGGTGTTGTCACCCTTGCTTTGTCTGGTTGTGTTGTAAATTAACTTCACCTTTTATTTTTTCTGTTTTTGTCTTTTTTTGATAAAACTGAAAAAAGTAATTTTTGCTAAACTGGTCTAAAAGTTTGTTATTTTTTTACGCCACAGCTTTCACGTAACTAAAAAAGCAGCATCCATCGTGGCACTCCTATGTAGCCACAGAACTGTATTTTGACCCATTTAGGTCCTTACTGATAAGCGTGAGCCAGTGGGAAAAGAGGAGAGCGATAACATGCTGAGTATTTAAAGTTGACAGCTGTTAGAGTTACAGGGCCATTACCGCCATAATCACCCAGTAATGACACACAGGGAAATGGAAACAAAACACTCCCTTCTGTCTGCTTTGCCCTTCTTCTCTCTCCACCTGTCTTCACCCCTCACTCTGACCTTGCAGCAATTAACCAGTGAGCAGCCCATTCTTCACTGATTGCAAACTGTGAGTGCGACCGCCTTTGTGTGAAGTAAGATTAGCTGGGAATTCTGTGATTTCTGACTCCTTGAAAGTGTGTGTCAAGCCAGTGTATGATGAATCAAGAGGAAAGCGGTTGTGACACGCAGCGTGCTTGGTGGGCGGCACACACACACACACACACACACACACACACACACACACACACACACACACACACACACACACACACACACACACACACACCTAACACTCAAAACAACCTGTCACCATTGCATTAGAAGCTCTTAGCACTTCTTAGCAGAGCAGTCTTCCTCAAGACTGTGAAAACATACAGCACAAAACACCCTTAAACCTGCACACACACACACACACACACACACACACACACACACACACACACACACACACACACACACACACAGTGGAGAGAAAAAAAGCACGTCAGCATTTAGAAAACATGTTTACGATCAGATCAAAAGGTGTTTGCTGTGGGGACCTGGAAGGTGTTCGGACACAGAGCGACAGAAGTCTTTCATCCAATTAAAAAGGTTCTCATGTTCTGTCAGCAGTTTTGCTGCACAGAGGACTCATACAGTACAAACTATTTGCTCAGAGCTTCCTCTAGCATTTTGCACATAGGGATTGGGTTTAAAGCATTTTGTCAGATCTTCAGCGTAAAATCCTCGAATTGCAAACCTTTTCATCTTGCAGTGAAGTTGGGTGGATACTGCACAGTTTTTTGGGCTATTTTTGATGGTCTGATGGACTTTCTCATTAATTTGTTTGTTGTAGTCCCACTCGACTTGACTGCATACTGTACACATACAACACACATCACATTACTGGGGCTGAGGAATTAAATCAATGGTTCAGACAGCTTCAACATACAGTACTGTATGGTCAATTTTACCTTAGTAAAATAGACAAACGTCAATTTCAAAAATAACAGTCAATATTATCATTATTACTCTTAAAATTAAAAAAAACTCGCTTTCCTGATTGTTTTCTCTGAGTGTGTTCTGATCCTGTCACAACTAAACACCTTAGCTTTGATTTTTAGTATTTGGTTTATTTTTTTAAAGACACAGTTTTGGCAAAACAGACTTTGTTAAACTTAAAATGCATTTTTATTTTCTTTACATCATCAGGACATTTAGTTCTATCTGTAGTGCACATATACTGTACCAGTATATCTATGTTTGATTAATCTTGTTTGCGTTACCGGTTTTGAGCCTGTTGGTGTTGGATGGTCTCGTCTGCATGGGTAAAATGTCTTTTTTCTTTATTAATCTGCTTAGTGAGATGGTTAAGGTAACTACAGATACTGTAAGTTTGGTTCTGTTGACCTCTTCATTTTAACTCAACACCACTTTAATATAGAGCAATGTTAACTGCAGTTCAAATAAATAAACATGGACCAATCACAAGGCTCACAGCATATGGGCTTAGTGTGATGCACCGGGTTTTGATACCTGTCAGCCACAGCCTTTATTTCAGGATGCAGTAAATGCTACTGCATAGCACATCCATTACTGGATGTGTGTTCAGTAAAGCAGCTCTAAGGATGGACTGAATTCACCGTTTAGACAGAGGCACATGGTGTGTTCAAATTGGATAAACTGTGAACAAGCAAACTGCAAGCAATTACACACATAAACAAAATCGGCCAAGCAAAGCAGACGTGCAGGTCTGAAGGACGGTTGAGTCAGTGCTGAAGTCAAGAAAGTAGCCTTTAAACACAGTAGGTCAGACTTAAGCACACAGATAAATGCCAGCTGTTTTCAGTGTGTGTGTAAGAGTCAGGGAGCAAAGTCAAGATTGCGTGGGCGTTTGCATAAATGTTTCTCCATCTGGGAAAAGGCTTGTCGGCAATGAGAGATTGTCTTTTTGCATGTGTGCAACACAGAGGGCAAGACTGAGGAGCCCAGTGTGTCTGTCAGTGCTCAGCGAGGAGCTGCCCTCCAGGGTAGAAGCACAAAACACTGCATTGGTCAGTGATAAGTTAGGAATCTGTGCACTGACTTTACTGTGTCATGCTCAGACAATATTAGAGAGATACAGCAGGTGCGACCTTATTTTTGGCTGCATTGGATTTCTCTTGAACAAAATTGCTGTAATATGTGTTAAGCAATTGATCATTATTGGTTTGCAATTATACAGCAATACCTTAATACTAACTGTATTAAAGTGGATAGAATGATAAGAACAAAAACACTAATGATTAAAAAACCTGCTGCTCGGAAGAACGTCACAGTGGATTAAAGCTGTGAATGTTAAATTCGACATAACCCTGTTAAGAATATTGTCTGTATTTTATATTCCTGTCTCTTAATTTTGTATTTTCACCAGAAGCATTTGATTGTAAGAAAATACACATTGAGGTCTGTAGGTGAACACCTTGTATTTATTAGTTACTGTACTTGCATTGTAGAATAGGGGCCGCAATAGCGCAGTCGGAAGGGAGGTTGTCCTCTAACCGCTAGGTTGGGCACTTAGGGAGGACACTGAACCCCAAGATGCTCCTGATGTTTCAAGCGAGCGAGCGCTGATGCATGGCGGCTGCTGGCATCAGTGTGTGAATGTGGATGGGTGAATGAGAAGTAGAATAAAGCGATATGGATCCTGGAATGGTGGTTAAAGTGCTATATAAGTACGGACCATTTACCAATATTACCTAATGATGTTATCTAAACATCTAAAAATCCATTAATCCACATTAAATACATGAAATAATTCTGAAAAGATATATTGGAACATTTATCAAGTATAGGAATCCGATGCAGAGCTAAAACAGAATAAAAAATCAAACTAGCTTTTGAGTTGGTCGACAGCAAAATGATCCCATTAAAGTAATGAACTCACAGCTTCAACCTGCAGTTTAATGAAGTGTCTCCAGTTTTCCCTGACCTATTAGCCAGGACATTCTGGGCCAGGATCCAACTTTAATAAGAATAAAGGCAAGAGATGGAAAATGGATCTATCTCTATGAATCTCACATGCTCTTTTTTAAGCCACATTCACCCCAGAAATCCCACGTGTCAGTTAACTTTATTGTTGTTAATACTGGCTTTTAACAAATTAAACAAATCAAAATTATTTGATATGTATCCATATACAGGGCCATCAGTTCAATTTATATTGAAATTTATTAACCAAAGAGATTGTGTCTGTTCACACAAGTCACATAGTGCTTGTGCTCCTACACTGCTGTGGGAGAGTTACTATACAGTAAGTGGCTGATGATGGATTACAGCACTACCATGTTTGCATGTAGACTACTGAATACACTCTAATGATATTAAGAAGCAGTGTCCTAATCCCCATCATATAACTTATACTGTATCAATATTTTCTCACCCCCCTAGTAGGTATTTTGCAATGTAAGTGGACCAAATCTTGACAGGGAAGGACTTTCTATTAGAAAAATCAAGAGGAAGGTTGGGGCAGTGTTTGTAACACAGCGAGATGAAAAACAAACTGACAGCAGTGGCCAAAGGTGGAGGCACATTTAATGTCAGAGAGACAAGGAGATACACAGATCAGGAGGACAGCAGTAAAAGTTACAAGCCGAATGCCTTTTAAACAGAGGCACAGTCGCTGTCACCCTCACAAGCCTTCAGTGTCTGCCTCAATGACGGAGCGAGACTGAGAGAACTGGAGAGAGCAAGGTAGAGCAAGTGTAATGTCATCTCCAAAAGTGAGGGAGGGAAAGGCTATGACCTGTATATATCTCACAGTACCTGACACAATGACTGTTAACAATGTAATTACTTTACTGTCTGGCAGGCGCCCAGTCCTGACCAAACTAGGGTGTCTGCAAGAAAAGGTGGTCAGACGTGCATTTAATGTGACCATAGCCTCACCTAAGTTACAATAATAAACAAATATCTTTACTTTTGCATTTGACACTATCAGCAATCAAATAAAGACTTACATCTGGATGAAAACATTCAGGGGGTTGCCTGATTATGGTGATCTGACTAAACATTATTATCTACTGTATCATCAGAATAAACAGCTGCTGTAGTCTTAATTGCATTACTGTAGGTTAGCGACATTTTGTGACAAAAAACAACTGAAGGAACTGAAATGTCATCCCATAAGGATTTTTTTATGGTTTAGTTAGTAAGTTGTATTTGTGTTGAGTTGTGTTACATCCAGATGGGACAATCATCATGATCCTGTGTCTTAGGTTTATGATATGATATTATAGAAAACATAAACACATGAGATCAGCAGAGCTCTGTTGACTGCTGGTTATGCACACAATCTGCATTTGCAGCAGAGATAATGGATGCGCTGACTGCAGAGCGTGAGTTACAGTTCAGATGAAATAGATCGCTTTGCCTCAAACAAACTTATTACAGGACGGTATTTATTTAATGCTGCTGCATAACGGAAGGGTCACGGGTCAAAAACATTAATTTTCTACAGAAACTTAGTTAATGAATTGCAATGTGCTCTAAAGACAACTGCGTTTATTGTACATGTATTGAGTTTTGTGTATCTTCTTATTGTATTAATAGTTGTGTCATTGGCTTCTGGTCAGTTCAGTGGGTTCATAGGGCATATGCTTAGTTGTTTCTAAGCACATACTGTATATAATTTCTCACTACAGTATAAAAAACTTCAAAACAAGAGTAAACTAATTATTCCCCTCCCCATACAAATCGAATTTTGCTGAGATTATTGTGACCAGTTGAGTACATTGTGGGGTGGATGTTTCTCTCTGAGTCTTTTATTATGTATGATTCTGACAGATTATCTGATGCTAATGTGTGTGTGTGGGGAAAAGATGAAAACTTTATTTGCTAATGAGACTTGCGAGCATGAGTGAAACATCTAGAATGACTCAGGTCCAGTAGTTTTTTTTTTTTTGTTCTGTCCAGCAGTTTAGCAAGCAGCATATCTTATGCTGATTGCCATATTGTGATGGACAGCTTTGCTTTAACAAGAGGAGTATATATGGAATATATATACTTTTCTTGATTTATGGTTTATTTAATGGTTTATTTAGCTAATCCAAAATATGTGTGATGTTGCTGTGTTGGTGGACAGGTTAAAGGGCCCATATCATGCAAAATCCACTTTTTAGACATTTTGGAGCGTCCCTATGACTCTATGGGTCACATATACACACACTGAGCACGGTAGAAATGCATTTCCTGCTTTTTTCACATTTTGAAAACGTAAATTTTCTCATCCAATGAAAACAGCCACGACCTACTCTGAGGCCGTTCCCCGGGTTTCGTCATACTGGTTGAAAGTTCTCCTTGCAAATCCTGAACCACCACCCCCACAATGATCCCGAACCAAAACTGGACTTCCGCCATTTCCCCCCTCTCACTCACCGTGAACAGACCAGCACGGCAGCGCCCAAGTCCTCCCATAGAAATAGTTCGGTTCTTGGGTGTTCTAACCAACACCAAAGTCTATTCACTTTAACAAGGGATCAACAAGTGAGGATTTGTGGGTCACTTTTATTTTTAACGGACCGGTGCCAGAAACACTGCCTCAGCATTTATACGTATGTGCATTTCAAACGAGGGTGCGTACAATGCTGGATTTGTTTAACGGCTCCTGTTGGAAAAAAAGGATCTATTCCTAAAGTCCGTCATCCACTCACTGAAGTAAGTACATGCTTGTTATTTATAATGTTTTAAAATGTTAGTTTGTCCGTTTAAAATATAGTAACCTATGTGTGAGTCAAGTTACTAGCTAGCTATGCTAACGGCTACAGCCAGTCGACCGAGCCTTTGTCCCCTTCAAATGTGCTCATGTGGGCTCCTGCAGCCACACACCTGTGTGGAGAAAAGCTAATGATTATCGTAACGGCATCGAGCGGCTACGGGCAGGGAGCGGTGGGTCTAGCGTCTGTCCTTTTCTGTAATCGCATACACCTGCGGGGAACAGCTGATCGTTATCGCCCTTCCAGCGGCGACAGACAGGAAGCGGTGGATCTAGCTCGCTGTAGTAAGTTTGTGCTTGATACTTGTGATATCTAAATATGTTAGTTGGGTCTGTTTAAAATGCAGTAACCCACATGTGAGACAAGCTAATCGCTAGCGTCGCTAACGGCCACAGTGAGTCAACTGAGCCTTTGTCCCTTTCAAATGTGCTACTCTGAGTTGGTGCAATCACACACCTGTGTGGGGAACAGCTAATAGCGATGGGCCTTCGATCGGCGACAGGCAGGAAGCGGTGGATCGAGCTTTTGTCCTGTTGACGTGCTGCCGCTCCTGTTTGTGTGTTGCATTAGCCGTTAGCATGCCTTTAGGCCTTTGCACTTTAGAGCTACAGCTGGTCGATCGCTACAAAAAGAACCTGCAGAAGAACGCGGTTGTGTTTGTTATTAACCCGTCCTGTCCAGCCTAAATCAACTTGTGATTTGGGGTTATGTCATTGTTCTATCAACAACATGATTAGTTGGAATGATTACTGTGTTGTGTTTCAAGCTTAGTTGCTAATTAGTCACATCTCTACAATACTTGCTGCTTATCTGGTCAGTTACCGATAGCTTGTACCATAGCCATTATATTTGTAGGACCAATACAATTTACAGTAAATGTAACAGTCTTTTCTATACTGTAGGAGGGCAAATCTCAGTTGCCCACATGCAAGGAGGCTGTCAAACAGAGAAATCACTGCAGACTGTTGGTACACAGACATCTGCTGCCCAGCTCAGGAGTAAAGGTATGTAAGTTTGTATGTACCAACAGTAAGATAGGTAATAGAAGATTTTAATTGGTATATACTGTTTAGATTTTATATTTGAATTGTAACAACTGTTTATCTGTTGTTTTAGCACAGACAGGCCTGTCCTCTTGTTTGGTTTAATTTTTTGTCTGGAATTGTGTGTTCTTACATTAGAGAAGGTTTTGACCTACATAATAATTAACATTTCACTAATCTACAATTCTGATTGCAGTACCTTTTGTTTTGATGAGGTGATGGTGAGGACAGCCACAGCTTCCATCTGGTAGAGGACTGCTTCCGCTCAGTCTTCCAAATAGTGATGAGAACAAGGATCACCACATCTCCCTGTTTACCCTACTTTCATGCATTTCGTCTGCAAGGCCCTGCAAAAGCTTCTCCTTCGTCCTCAAACCCCCAGACTTCTTAATTAACTCAGTAACCTATACATTGCACATTGGAGTGTGAAGGTAACAGTTTGTTCTAGCTTTGGAGTAGTGGTGTATTTTTTTGGTTTACAATAAAGTTGGCTTTAACTATTATGTATTTCACTGAACTCTGTTTCTGAAGGGAAAACACTTTTATTTGGAAAATCATAGTATTGAAATTACATGTTTTTCTCTTTCTAATATGGTAAGCTATAAAGTTGAAGCGGCCATAAATAAAACGCATATAAATTATATATAAATAAAGTTAAAAAAAATTCTTAATGAGTGTTGCACTCACAAAAAACACATTTTTACTCAAATGGTAAAGGAGTTATTCTACAGGTGGTCTACATCAATCATACTATGAGTGTTTTAGTGTTTTATCCATCAGGAAACTGCCTTCTTCTACAACCCAAGCATGAAGAGATGGCAACTCAGATTCTTCACCCCAGGAATCCTCAGCACCAGCTCACTAGCCTCTGTAGACTAGATACCTGTAACAACTTTAGATACAGAGACATATTACTGTCAAATTTATCATGAATGACAAAAAACATAATTAAAAGCAGTAAAAATACGTTAGGTCAATATATAATTTGAACCAATGCTTTTTGTTCCCAGGTAGGTCATGCAGTGATTGCTCTAAATATTAATGCACATTTTTTAAATAAAATTGTCAGAGCAGCAGCACAAGTAAGACAAAACAGTGAAATGTGTAAATGTAAAATGTATTTATATTATTTCAGCTATGCTCTCAAATTTATTTATTTGTATAATGTAATCTAAAGTAGTGTTTTCTATTAACGAGAGTTTTCCAGGTAAGTCGTGTTGTGAATATTGAAGCTGCACACGCCATTTAGCATACGCATTAGCAACCGCTAGTCGCTTTGCATAAATCAATTAAATTGAAGTAAATGCGACATTACCAATGAGACACATCTTGCATCAGCCGAAATGTGGTGACTTCAACAGCCTCCTCTTCAGCTTCAGGGTCAGATTCGGGATCGTAGACGTATGGTTCTACTAAGCTACGAACCAGCTGACTAATGTCGTGCAGTTCTGTAGTGGGTCGTCTTCTTCTGTGGAGGATGGCGGTGGATTGCGTTCTCAATGTCGCACTACTGCCACCTATTGTATCCTAACCGTGCGGTGGCTCGTATCCATGGAGCCAATTTAAAAAAAAAAACAACAACAAAAAAAAGGTATGCACTTCCGCACAGAGGTGTGGTGAGCAGCTTCGCTTGCGACACGCCCAGAAAACACAGCGTTTGCTGATGGAGAGTGAAAACCACACATTGACAGGGGCAGTGTGGACGATCTAAAGGGTTTTATGGGTTGAAAATTTACAGAGACCTTACTGAGACATTAAAGTCTAATATTTTTTAGAATGAAAAGCATGATATGACTCCTTTAAGTTTCTGCTTTAGGGTGTGTATGCGGGAGGGTGGGGTGGTGGTGGTGGTGGTGGGGGGTAAAGGGTGCAACCAGCTGCTGAAACCAAGCAAATCTGTTAAGTAAACAATCGGAGCAAAATAAATAAGAAGCATGGATGTACTTTAGGCTAACACATTCATAACTAAACAACTTTTGTACTGTGGTTTACCTTGGAGATTAATACTAATACCAATAATAGTGTTAGGGTATGTGCACATACTCATACAAACATATACATATCATATACATACAGATGTGCATTGTTATACATATCCCATACTACTTAATAAAAGTCATGACATACAACATCACAAATTCCATATTCACACATTATTGATAATGGTAGTGATAAGTATCAATAATACTTACAGTTGGATTTGAAAAGTGTCCCACTACAAGGTTAGTAAGGCTGTAGCTTGATATTATTCACCCAAAGGGTGAGGCAGACGTTGGTGCATGAACAATACCACTTGTGGAAGCCAGGGTGATGTGAGGGGCTCGGCCACTACGCCCATCCAGCAAGCAGAGGAAGGAATCCCAGCAGCCAGGGAGCCCACACACCTTCAGTTCCAGGAGGGCAGGTGTTGCGACCCAAGCCGCCCACACAGAGCCCCCCAGGCAGAGCTGCAGCAGCCACAGAGACAGCACCCGAGGCCAGAGCGGGCCACCAGGGGTCAACGCTGTCCGCCCCATGAGAACCAGGGGCAAACACTCCCCCCAGCGGGAGGGTCGGCCTGAAAGAGTAGAGCCCGAGGACCCACGGTCCGTAGGGAGCCCGCCGGGAGATGCCCCCGTGCGCAGAGTGGGGCCCGCCCCCAGTCCACCACCCCCCACACGAGCGGAGCGGGGCCAACCTCATCCCCTGGCGCCACCGCGGCCTGCAGCACAAGGCCAGCAATTGGTGGGGTCAGCAGAAAAGAGACCACCCAGGCAGACGATCATCGTACCCCGGGCGGAAAACCCGGACCCTCCACACTCCAACCGCACCACACGCATACAAACTCACACAAACACAGACGCATACATCCACCCACATGCAACACACATCATCACATCAACACACACACACCATAAACTCTCTTACAACAAACTAGTCAATCATATGTGAACCAATGCACTCTCAGATACATTCTCGCTCCCACACCATTTGCTTGATCACATTCATGGGGAGGGTAGGTCTCCGGCCTGCCGTCAATGTGGCCCCAGGCAGGGACCACAGCTCCTTCCGAGCCCGCCCAACCCCCCTAACCCGGGGGAGGCAGAGGGCAGCAGAAAAGGTACCCCAGAACCCTGCAACCCAGCTTGGACGTGAGTGTGTGGAACTAAAGTGCACTGAAGGTGGGTGACACCTCCAGGAGCACAACCACTGGCTGACGGTGTGTCCCCCGGACAGTGCCCCCCCTCACCCTAAATGTCTTTTTGCAGTTAAAACTGGGTGGTGATCTCTCCACCAGGGCCAGTGGGCAAGGCCACAAATGGCCTCACCCCAGGCCCCAGTGAAAGAGCCCACCCCTGGCCCTAAATGTATGTGTATGTGGCTACTGTAAGTATGAGGAACTTTGGGAGATAGCCAATTCTCAGAGGGGTCCAGCAGACAGAGCCATCAATGTGAAGGCTCCGTCCACTTGCCCCCCCGAAGGAGCCCCCAGATTCCTGGACGAGTGTGTATGACTAATGCAATTAAAACTGCAGAGCATCCCACTTGGAAGGGATGGAACCACTTCCCAGTAGCCCCGGTCCCTCCATCAGCAGGACGCCCCTTGCAGACCAGGTCCAGTAGTTAAACACTTTCTATTATCTCACTAATGCCCAGTAACTCACAGATATGCATGGCTGCATGAGAGTCATTAGACTGAGTTACAATGAGTCAATATGCTCTGCTGTTAAAAAGAAAATATAGAATGCAGTGGTTTAGACGAGGTTGATTGGTGGTTTCTATGCTATTCTTTTTCATATTTAAAAAATATGTCACATCTAGAATGAAATCACACCTTATTCCACTATTTCAAGTGTTATGTGGCCCCCTTTCAGGATTATTTTTCACCTTTCCTTTAGTTCTGTTTGCAGCGCTGACAGACCTTCATATTCTTACAGAACGTTTCACAAACCATCCAATTTTCACACTTGTCATCTTCCTCTATGCCCTCTCTCTATTTCTTATTTGGTACAGGGAGAAGAAACAAACTCTATTTCTTGCAGGATTTCATTGATTTCCAGCCAACTTGTCTGCTGGTATAATTACAGCCCCATGTGTATTTTCTGTATTCAGCTGTAGCGTATGCACTACTTTCTGACTGTCACAGACTAAAAATAAGTAAAAAGAAAATCAGTTTTGATTTGTAGTTTGTTCAGTCGTGTATAAGACATTGAGTTAATAAACGTTTCATGAGCTTTATGCTACCCTGGGATCATGTTTCTACAGCGTATGTGCTGTGTTTGCAGACCATCAACTCTCCAAAAACTTCTCTTATTCTTTGGTCTAACTTCTAAACTTGGCTCCAATACAGAAACTATTTCTGTTCCTGATACACACACAGCACAACATGCCACTGCAGAATATATTCTGGCCTATTTCTCAAAATAATGGGAAATGCAGTGTGTGCCTGTGTACTTGTCTGATGTCTTTTGAAGTCCACTGACATTTTGTGGAGAGATACATAATTACGTACACACAGATATGCACTGAACTTGCACTGTGTGTAGGCTGGCCAGTTTCAAGGGGCTGCAGATCAAAGGCATTTGGGTCTCTGTGTTGGACTCCTCTCCTTTCTTCTTCTCCAACTCTTTCCAGTTGTTTAAGATTTACAGAAATTATTTGGTCTAATACAGACAATACATTAACCCGTGCTGTCCAAGTAATACCAGGACCAGAAATATTAGCTCAACTACAAACAATTCAAAATCATACAGAAGTTTAAATCAACAATTTGTGTTTCCAGCAAAACCCCTCAGTCTAAAGAACTCCTTGACACTTCTGGTGTTACAGCTGCATTGTTATGAACTTCTTAATTTGTACTGACGCACCAATGTATGTCTTGTCTCATTTAAGGATGCCCATGCATCAAATAACCGTTTGGGGTGACAAATTCAAGTATTGGACACAACATTGGATCTACAGTATCTTGGGTAGACTTTTGCACTTCTCATCGAAAATCTGTCTCCTTTTATAAAACACAGCTTGTGTCTTTGTTTGTACAACATCTGCAGAGGAACTGAACAAATCTGCTTTGCACTGTCATTCAGCTCCTTCCTAACCTCATCTTTTTGTTTTTTTGTGGACAACCATCTGCTTGTCCAGCCTGCAACGAGGTGTTCTGTCTAACATATCGCCACAATGCAGCTCAATGGACTTAACAGTCTGGAACAAATAACAGTATTATTGTGAGTGGATTACACTTTCCTCGGCCAGCTGTTTCATGAAATCAAAATGGCATAAATCCCAAATAAAATAAATAAGTTTAAGTTAAATAAATAAAAAACCCACGGGAGATTAAGCTTGTGTTGACTTAGCAAGTGAACTGATGGAAAATACTAAACAGCTGTTTGGCTTGCTGGCAGGTTGGCTGTCTGAAATCACTGTTTCAGAGAAAGATATGCTCCTTTCTGGATAGCAGCCCCAGAAGCTGGATTGCCAGCACATTTCCAGACTTACCTGGTAGAAGATATGTGGTTGTAACCAGGCCAGAAAACGCTGGCTGCAACTGTACCTTTGAATCATGATCAGGTGGAGTAAGAAATACGTGAAAAACATAGAAACACAGGAAGGCGCCTGGGTGACCTGAGAATGGAATACATAAGAAAAAGCGATGCCACGACACTACTGTTACCTTTTGAGTCTAGCTAGCTAATACTGATGAGCAGAAATTCTCCCACAGAAGTCATTTGATGCTTATAAAACATATCTACAGTAAATGTAGTGTTTATGACTTACAGCCTATTCATTATGACACAGGATGGTTTTCCCATTTCACCTCATTTGCATTATAATTTCAACATCCACATTTATTCAACACCTCAGGAGGTCAGTAGCTCATAAATAACTTTAAATATGATATAAAATAAATAAATAAAATAAATTTGACCAGTAATAAAAGAGAAATACAAAGTAAAACATGCTGTGTATATAATAAACTGTATATGCTTTCATGTACAGTACATACTGTACCTCTATAGTTATTTAACACGTTTTAATCATAGATGTGTAAATAGTGATAACTAATAAACACAATTATTTAATTCAAACACCAATGACTTTATAAACACAACGTGTACAGTATGAAGAATACTGTCAGAGTTAGTACAGTAAGACATTAATCTCAGAGTGAGATATTTAATAAAAATACAGCTGAATAAACCATCTTTCGTAAACCCTCCCACCCTTTTGGTGTCACAAGCCCTCTTCACAGCACAGCACAACGATGTCCACATTTAATTCAAAGCAAGTAAAACATCATATGGGGTATTGCGTTAAAAGCTGTATTTCAAATTAAACACTTTTCAGTGGAGAGCTGTAGCAGCGTTATGTTGTGTTATGTTTTTTCTGGAGACTTGAAAACTAGCAATGTGGCCCATTGCTGTGCTGCTGCCTGTGATAGTGTGAAAGAGCTTAAGTCACTAGCAGTGTGTGTGTGTGTGTGTGTGTGTGTGTGTGTGTGTGTGTGTGTGTGTGTGTGTGTGTGTGTGTGTGTGTGTGTGTGTGTGTGCGCTGATTGTGCAGCTCTGTGGGACTGAAGTCTTAAAGACTTTGGTTCCCACTTTCTTTGCCCAGCATCTGTCCTGTCATTCTCATATCCCCCGTGTTTGTTGTTCTAAGTAGCCAATATTAGAATGTAAAGTCGTTTGCTCACAGCTCTTTGAAAAACACCCTCTGTTGTCATGCAGTTAGCATGAAGAGTCTATGCAGAACATTAGCTTAGTGCTGCTGTAGGGAGTCGAGTAGATGGGGTTGCTGCTCACTGCCTCTCCGCATGTACAACCTGCACTGTTGCGTAGCCGGCGTTAATTGGAGCATCACTCCTGCACGTCGTTAGTAATTAATTGATTGCCCCAATGGACCAGTATTTGGCTTGTGTTGTTCAGAGAAGAAATTTCAAACACAAACCACAAGGAAAGAGAAAGAAATATGTGAACAGGTACACTGACGACACTGATGTTATATCCTATGCTTTGAAGTCCTACCTTTATACTATAAAGGTATAGTATAGTAAAGTACTGTATAGTGAAAAAAAAGTATAGTGAAGAACAATATTTCTCTATAGAAAAACACTGTTTTTTGCTATATTTCCCATATAGCAATACTGTTATTTGGTGGCAAATATATTGATGTTAAGATGACTAACAGTTATATAAAAATCTACTAAATTACTCTCATACAGTTCATGTAGCAGTACTGGGTTTGTTGGGAACGTATTGACTTCTATAACGTTTCATTTTTACAGTGATTTTAAAACATAAAACACAGAGCAGTTTAAACGTGCTTTGTTCGAGGCAGTCTGTGCTTCTGCCATACAGTATCAGTGCAGCTAAGGGAGCAAATTGAGCCAGATGTACTGAAGGCTGATGGGAATGGAGAGGGAGCTGTGTAGGCAGAGATGGATGGATACGTGGATAGGCAGAGAGAGGCAGGGATGAGGGATGGAGCACAGTCACGGAGATGTAAGATGAGGTGGTGGAGAATGACAGATGCAGAGATGAAAGATGGTCCAGCTGGAGAGACCTCCACCCACTGCTCACATGCACACAGCATCAGCTGGTGTTTACATTTTTATGTGATATGAAATAAAAGCATGATGTAAGGATGGGACAAATACATTTCCAGATTGCTGCCAGGTTTGTTTCTAGTAGAATGAGGGTATTAGACCAACTCAGTTTAATACTGTTCTGCCTGGAGGCATATAAAGACAAACCTGGTTTATTGTTGCTCAAATGAATTAGTAATGTGTTTGTTTTAGTAATATTTACAAGCTTTGTTTCTTGTTGAACGTTCTGAATGGCTCCTGATTATGGTGTTCCTGGCTCTTACAGCTCAAGTTCTAGCAGCAGGTTCACCAGTGCTTATCAAGTGACACATCTAGTGCCAGTGAGCTATAGTGTAGTGGCAGTGTCATGGCAATACAGGGACTTTTCAAAGCATTCACTTTGAAGTAAATCAATAAGGCCAGTCGTTGTTAAAATGATTTTGAAATACAGTTAAACCTGAATTGCATGAACTCTTGCCAAGTACAGACAGTTTCCTGTATTTAAAAGCCACGGTGCAAAAGTAGCCTGACAATAAGTACACCAGCATTTAAGCATGGTCACAGTTCTTCCTTGGCCGTGGATGGAGGATTGAGAACACCTCATCTTCAGAGTGACTGCAGCAGGTGAATAACAGGGTTGACTCAGATGCTTATGCACTAATTAGACTTACACATGGCTGTATGAACTCATCCTGCTAAGACAAGACTCATTTTACCGGTAAGATTAGATGACTCACTGTGATTGCTAAAGCTACTAAAGCATACTGTATCCCGTGTTGACGCTGTGATAACAAGGAGAAAAGAAACTGTTTAATTACAATAATGCAAATAAATCTGTAACCACCTTGTTTCTGTTAGTAAGGAATCATATTTCACTGAACTGGGAATAGTGAAACAAACGTCTTTAGGCAACAGAGATCATCATAGTTAATAACTGTCTGCCCAGCTTCAACTGTATAGTCAAAAATGTTTATTTTAAAATAGCTAACAAAATCAGTTTGAATCTTTGACTCTCAACATGTTTTTTGATTATAAAGAGAATGAATAAAGGACAGATAGAATAGATGTTTGCACAAGTTAGTGATAACTATCACAACACCGATGATCATACTGTGACCAAAAACAGATTAATAAAAGAACGACTAGTCAAAAAATGACCTGGTATTTTTTTAACTAAGTCTCACTAAGTTGTGTATGTGTAGTACACACTGTACTGTATCATACAGTACATATAGTGTTTGAACTGTATATATTGTTACTTATATATTGTTAATATTGATGAACAAATCTGCGGAGGGTGCTTGAATTAAAACAACTTTTTTGGTTCAAGCACTGAAAAGTCCAGTAACTGGTTATTGAATATCACAGCGTCACAGATGTCTGCCATCATTATATTTATCTGTCTACCCTTGGTATTTATACTGCTGAAGTATATGTACAAGCTGCCGTTAAAGGAAAAAAATGCCCAAGGGAGGGAAAAAATACAGAGAGAGTGGGAGATAAGAATTGAGGATATAAAGTATTCTGATGCTCTTGCAAACTATACTGAAAGGTTTTTGAAAAATATAACCACTCAAAGTAGAGGCATTCAAATGCTCTAATCCACCAGCTTTAAATAGTTTGCATTTGTACAGAATCAACTTGACACTGTAATGAAAGCTGCAGCAATTTGCTCCCACTGTGCAGTCGCATAGCGTATAGAACAGAAAGCTGGGAGTTTGTATGGCAGTGCTGTTGACAACAGGCAGACATACAACACAAACACTGACGCTGTTCTTCTTCTGCTTACTGACCTGTTTCAATAATTCACAAAAAGCTGGCGATGGGCTCTATCCCTGAACTCTGTCAACCGTTGCACACCATCACTCACAAGCACACACTCATATAAAAGCTGTGTACATACAAAATGCAGCTACTGTCTACACCCAAAGAAGCTTCACAGCTCCCCTAAGGATGGAGCTTCTTTCATGTCCAGACTATAAGCATCCCCAGACCTCTCAACCACTATGCAATAGTACTAGTTAAGCTAAAGTAAGCCTTGCTTCGATAGGATTAATTATAGGACAAGTCTGTCAGGTTTGGTAGAAGTATTACTACCCCAGCAACCTGATAACAGATGTGTGCAGCTGTGGAACAAATGGGTCAAAAGTTCAAGGCTGCAGTGTTTGAATCTCAAATTAACTCAATATGTTAAATTCCTGAAATCGAGTCATTCTTCTCTCTACAGTATGTTTATGTTTAACTGCATTAATTAGTAAGTAAATCATTAAAGTAGGGGTACATAATAAGTTTAATACAATGACAAACATGCTGAGCAGCTATTAAAATCGTAGCTTTGTTAATTACTTTTAGGTGCTGGAATTGAGTCTGGTCTGACTAGAAAATTGTTAGTAATTAGGATGAATTAAATTTCCTTGTCTCTTTTGTGGTTACATTGTTACATTACATACAGCATACAGTATAAAATATGCATTTGTGTTAATCCTAGTGGCCTGAAAATGTGTGAATTTGAATTTTTACTTTACTTTCTTTAAAGTTGATAGGTCTATATGTGAAAGGATTAACATTAGGTTATACGTGTATTTTAAACAGAGTCTACATGATGTGTCCACTGTATACTAATCAGGTTTTCCTGCTAAAAATATGTTGTCTGAAAAACGATGATGACTCAGGTTAAGTAATCTATATCCAACTGCTTTGGGATCTTGTTTATTTACACGTTTCTAGTCTTTGATCTCTGACACGTGAAAATATTGGACCACTGGAAATGTTCGTCCACAAGAGAGATCAAAGATGGCATTGCTGCCAAATATATGCATATTTCATCAAAACATAGCTCTAAGAAAGCCAGCGCTGAACTGATCACACATTTTACGATATGTAACGTTTTCTCTGTATAGAAAAAAAAAAAAAAAAAAAAAAATCCGCAAAAGTCTGTGTGATCACAGGCAACATAGGTTTACTAGTCAAGTTTCTGCTGGTTCCTATAAATATTAGGGAAAAATCAGCAGTGCTCACACTGGGCCCAGGTATATTTGGTACGTCTAAATTCAGAATCATCTGGTTTTCCTCTAACCCTCACTGCGAAATCATAAACTGTATTTCCAGAAAGTCAGACACACACATCTGATGTTTTTGTGCAATGTACAGACTAAGGTCTTGAAGATGTTGCTGCCATTCCTTATCATGAAAATGACTCTATGTCTCTATGTTGCACTTCGATCAACCTAGACAAACGTTTGAGTCCAGTAGTAGATTTCCATTAAATTTACTTCATCACAGGGATGTCTGCTGTACAGTAGCTGCATCTTTAACCACAATCTGTTGTTGAATTTGTCATAAATTGCCGGACCACTGTGACTCTCGTCCTCATACTATGCATCTGCACTGTGACTACTGTACATGACATAAACATACTGCATGGAATCGCTCCACGCTGTGTTTTAAACTTTAGAGTAAAGAACAAACAAGCTGTGATTCAACAGACTCCCTGTAGCTGCGCAGCCTAGTTAATGCCTTTTTCTAGCTTCGGGTTACATAAGATATTGAATAATTGAGCGTTATTATTTTTAGGATAACTTTTTTTCTGCTTTTCTTTTCTTTTTCCATAGAGGGATTTCTCAAAGCTTTTATCATCATCACTAAACCGTGTAGAGTAAAGTTAGTGTGGCATGCCACCCCAGGTACCCGATCACAATAAAGGATACATGAACTGTCACAAAGTCCAGATCCAAACCGAGTACATGTGGTCTCACCCTGGGGATGCAGGCTCATTAGACTGCATATGTTGTCTGCTCACGCTGGGGATCTGCAAGAAGCTGAACCACTGACCAACCGTTTATATAATGCTATCGTCTGGTGCAACTTTAATGCTTTGTGCTGTAATGGATTTCATCAAAGATTGATGCTGCTGTTTCTGTTGCAGTTCTCGAATGGCTAAAAAATGGGTTTCATGGTGACCGACACAAGAGGTAACATTGACTTTGTCACCGCGTTTTACCCCACATTTCAAGCATATGCAGCTACTGTATAGTAAATAGTGTCAGGAAAGTTTGCTGTGGAGCTACAGTACAAAGCCTTGGCCTGGATTCTGCTGCACAGGCAAACTGGTGAAGTACTTTTTACTTTGTAGTACTTTGTAGTCTTAGTGCACATTTCTTTCAGGGTCATTTTCAGGGTGGGACAGCTTTTAAAGTTTTGATGAGTTTCATAAATGATTAAATGTTATCAGAGCGTGATTAGTTTACATACCCACCCTTAGCTGGCTTGCTGAATGTGCAGTGCAGTGTAGCTGTGTGTGCCAACACATGCGTGTCTTTTCCTGCCAGCGTCCATGTCCTTGCTTAGGACATATCCTGCATATTAACACCTTTTCTGCTTTGTCAGTTTTGCTGACAATGAAACTTTGTTTAACCTGCAAAAACTGTAGTTTTAGCTTTTCTGCTTAAGGTCATATTGAGGATAAAGAACTAATAACTCAACCTTCCTCCTCCTTCCTTCACTGTCGTTTTTCAGTGTGGTTTGTCGAGTAAGGTTTTCAATTTGATGAATGCAGATAATAAATTAGGAAACTCTATGGTGAGTCATACCTGCGATTGCAAACCAACTGCACGTTGAAGACAGGTAGAGATTCTCCCTGTGATAAAGTGGAGTGTGTTTGTGCTGCTTGAGGCAGATTTAATTTTTGCTAACTGTAACACTTTGTGTGTGTGTGAGATCCTGCTGATACCAGACTCGACCACACTATTGATGTGACGGCAATTTATATATTTACGTTTATCTCCTTCTGCTTTCACATTCATGCACTGGCTTCTTTCACCTCCCTTCATCGTTTTCTGTCTTCGATTCTTTTAGTTTGTCTCTTACCATGAAACCTTCCTGCTCACTCTCTCCTCCACCTTAATCTTTGCACTCATTGTTGTCCTCCTTGCCTCGTTACGACCCCTTCCTCTCTTCCACCCTCCTTCCGTCCTGCTGCCTCAGCTGGTACAGAAGCAGCCTTTGTTTCAGTGGTGTCCTCTATGCTTTGAAGGAGGAAAGCTGAAAAGTGAGATGGTGAGAGTGAGAGAGGGAAGAACTGAAATGTGGACAACACAGGAAAGAAGATAACCCCCAATAAGAAAAGGGCAAGATACCGCTGGGAGTATGAAAAGAAGCGGGTGTGGTACTGAGGTGGGTCGGGGGTGTTAAGGGAAGGAAGGGAGGAGATATGTTTGGATCAATGCTCACGTTTGTTCAAGTCATTGATATCCAGTAGCAACAGCGTGTGAGGGCAGATTTCCTGTGTGGATGGATTTAATCTATGAGATGATCAGTATAGCACACTTTTAATGTGGTGCACAGTTACGTTTTCTTTGGTTCTTAGGTGGAAGCCAAGCAATCTGTTTATTATTACGGCTGTTTTAAACATATTCAATGCACTGCAATGCAAAACAAGTACAGTAAAATATATTTACTGTCACATCTGACAGTAGTATTTAATATCAATGACATTTTCTTTCTTTCTTATTTTCTAGTGGGTGAAAAAAGAAGAACTTGGACGTCCACCATCCTTTATGATGTTATAGCTGTGGTAACATGTGATTCCTGAAGAGAGGTGTCCGTTTTTATATCTCAGAAGGTAAAGCATGTGTAATTCATACCTATGTTCAGCTTCCTGTGGAGTTACATCAGGCAATAATTAAAAAAAATAAGCAGCCCACTGCTCTATCATTTATATGGGAACCAAGCTTTTCCTTAGCAGCCTAATAAGTCCAAAGGGGAAAAAAAATTCCAGTTATAATTTAATAGACAGAGTTTAAATGGAAAGAAGACAAACAACTGTGAATATACAGTATCATCCACCAATATTGACAATGAGTAAATTTGTTTTAAAGTATTGCCTGCATGTTATATGTGGTTTTTCTTCTGTATTAGATTTTTTTCTTCCAATTATATTTTTCCTGTGGCATGATCTCGATGGAATGGCTATTGAACTAGATCCATAAATGTCTAAGTTGACCATGGGATTATAGTGTAAACTTCAGGACTTATTTTGTTTTTGCAGTGGAAACCTGACCAGCCCGTTTTGCTCTTGACTTTCTGTCATGGTCCTAATCAGCCCTGTAATTGTTGTTTCATTCTGTCAAAGGAGCAAATCCTTTCCCCTCATCTCTTACCTGAACAGCTGAAATGCTGCCTTCTCATCCTCATATCTGCTTTGTATGTGAGAAATCAGCTTTTATCGTCCTTACCTGCGAGAGGTGCTGCTGATGCCTTCTCCCCTGTGCCCCTCTCTCTGTTGCTCTCTCTCTGTTGCACTCTCTCCTTTGCCTTATCGCCTCCTCAGCTGGCAGTTAGATCTACACTTCTACCCTCGATATGTCCCTCTGGGATGTGTCTGACTGCTGAACTCAGCTAGAATCAGGGAGAAAGGGAGGAAGGAGAAAGTACAAAGAGGGAGAAGAGGAAAGTATAGAATGGGAACAGAGTCCATGTGAAAATGCTCTAATTATGACTACATCTGTAATCTTAACATGGCAACAATGCCTCAGGCAAAGTTAAATCTAATCTGACCATACAGGGTGTTTACCCAGATATAATCATACCTAGAAGTAGAAGAAGATTCACATATTGTTTATTGCTCTCACTCTGGCTAACCTCATACTGTACTTGTTGTCATATCTCCCACAATATCTTTATCACAACTCTTGTTAGCATAAAGGGGAGTATTCCCTAATGCCACCTGGATAACAGGCCTCTGTTCTCTAAAAGGGATTAATCTATACCAATCCAGTCAAGCATCTGTTTGCAGTTGTTCATAAACCCCTGTATTTCTATCTATACACACATATACAGGAAGTGCGGATTTGGTTTCACTTCAGGTGCAGAGAAATTATCATTTAAAGCACTACAGTGGTTGTAGTCTGTGAGCCCAAGGCAAAAAGGCCTGTGGCCTGTTTCAGAGGCTTTTTTGCAGAAGAATAAATGATAATTTCTCTGAACAGTAAATATGGAGCAATCTAAGTGTCCCTTCATTCTTAGAGTTTTTGCCTATTGTCAAAATTTGGCACTTATTAACAACTCACATCTTTACCGAAATGAAAGACTGCAATCAAAACTTAACACTCCTTTCTAAAAATCTAATTGTTGCAACAAAACACATTTTTATGGTGGGCCAAGCTCTATGTTGTTATGTTTAATTGTTTTTTTTTTTTCTAAATTGGTAAAGCAATAAAAAAAAAAAACTGATTAATCATGTAAGTAATGTTTCAGTCAATTCAGTCATTTGGGCTTTTTCATGGTCATTTCGTACCAAATGATTACATTTGGCTGTGGAACATGATAATAAATGTATAATAATTAATAGAATTATATCATTAACCATAAAAGACTTGAAATGAAAGACTGCAATCAAAACTTAACACTCCTTTCTAAAAATCTAATTGTTGCAACAAAACACATTTTTATGGTGGGCCAAGCTCTATGTTGTTATGTTTAATTGTTTTTTTTTTTTTCTAAATTGGTAAAGCAATAAAAAAAAAAAAACTGATTAATCATGTAAGTAATGTTTCAGTCAATTCAGTCATTTGGGCTTTTTCATGGTCATTTCGTACCAAATGATTACATTTGGCTGTGGAACATGATAATAAATGTATAATAATTAATAGAATTATATCATTAACCATAAAAGACTTAATATATCAATCAAATCATCATCAGCAGATTATTCAATAATGTACAGACTAATGAATAAAATTGGTAAAGTCTGAGCTGAAAAACATTGCCCTTATATTTTCAGCACCTGTCAATCATCCTCTCAACTGAAAGTTGAAGGTTAAACACATGAAGACAAAGCTTGTTTTTTCTTTGCTCTTCTTTTTTTTCTTTGCTTAAGGGAGGAAGATGCTGAGACAGACAGGGAGGGAGATGGGAGATCAAACAGCAGCCTGTGTTTGTTTTATCTTTTTAATGAACAAAGTGCTACACATTTTAATGCTTTGGAGTTCACTCAGAGGTTTGTGCTCCAGTGGGGGAATTCAACCTGCAACTCGCCACTAGAGCAACTTAAACTAATACTGTGTGTGCGTGTGTGTGTGTGTGCGTGCATGCGTGCGTGCGTGCGTGCGTGTGCGTGTGTGTGCGCGTGTGTGTGCCGAGCCCCTCAACGGTGCAGCAAAACACATCAAAGTCAAAGTCAAGTCTTGCTGTGTCCCCTACTCACTTTGATGAATGGATGCCTGGATGGATGAATAGATAGATGGAGAGAGGGGTGAATGAATGGCTGAAAGTGAAAGGAGTTGAAGAATGGATAGACGGATAAGGGGGTTGGGAGAATGCGTGAGGTGGAAGTAGATGGATGAAAGGGTGGGTGAATGGGTTTGACCTTTCCATCACCTTCAGACACGGCCACAGATTTACTCGCATGTTTTCTCCTTTCCACCTTTCTTAAAGCTTTCAGCGCAGTTATTCTATTTCAGCATCCCTCTCCCTGCACAGCTTCTTTCTTCCTTTATGTCCCCACATTTGTCTGTTTTCACACTTCCCTTGTCCTTGCTCAATAGTATAATTTCTTTTCCACTGATCACCCCACCCCTTTCTCCGTTTCTTCCCTCTCATCTCCGTCTTTCCTCCCATTAACATTCCCTTGCCTTCTCCACCAGCTTGTGAGTTCAAACGTGTTATCTGTGTGTGTCTCTCCCATTGAGTTGAAAGACTTCTTGGATCCCTAGGGGCAGCTTGGCAATCGACTCCCGCGGAGGGGCCAGCCAGGCCTGGGTCAGCCTGCTCACCTTTTTTGCTCACTTTGCTTGTGGCCCCTGTGGAATAATAGGTGTTAGGATGGTTGAGTTAGGAATAGAAGGACAGAGGAAAAACAGCTGGAGCAGGATAATCATACTTGAGGATACGCAAACGATTACATGCTGGGGTGCAGTATTTACGGTATTCACACCTAAAAGACTCGCCTTTGCTATGTGTTCACACTGAACTCTTTCAAAGTAAGAGCTGCCTGTCTCTCAAAGCAGTCTTGTTTTCCGTCCACACTTGCAATAAAGTAGCAGTGTGGCACTGAGTTTATCTCCTTTCACCAAAAAAAAGTGCTAGAGTGACAGACATAGAAAAGAAAATCTAAAACAGCACTAAGAGTTGGAGTGTGACTATGTACGTAGCTGTTACCAAATATTTACTTTACTGTACTTAACAGCACTGTTTTGACATGTCACATATTTTGTCAATGTTTGGGGGCACAGCATATTCAATACATATGTTCTATTACACATACTGTATATGTAGACTTAATATTGATGCATCTAATTATGCTGCTATGTTCTGGTATTTATCTTTTAAAATGGCCATTGACCAATACAGTGCTCACGGTTCTCATATTTTTCTTCTGACTTTCTCTTTCTGTGTCTTTGTTGTTCTCGTCCCGTATTAAACAGCAGGAGTTTGTGAATCAGAGCGTGAATGTGCTTTTTTATTTCCTACTGAGGCCCCAATTATAGAAATATAAAAGAAAATGTATATATCATCCGTGTTTTTATGCTTGTGATGGAATTCCAAATCACAACAGAATCAAAAGTATATTGAACTGACATTTAACATAACATTTAAACAAACATCCTTATACCAACGTATTAGCCTTAAAGTGGTTAGACATCACCTGCAAACTACATTAGACAATTGTAAGAATTCTACAGTGTGACTGATCAAACTCAACTTTGTTTAAAAGCGTTTGAAGGAGTAGACAAACGATATGTAATGGCATAGCTGCAGGATGAAGGCGATGGGGGATGGGGTCAGGAGAAAATGTGTAAACAGAACAGGTTTAGACATTTGCTACATGTGTCTGATGCTCTGCTGTAATAGTGATGATGAAAATAAGTGGAACCTAGTTATGCAAAACAGGTCAAAGCGACTGATAAAAAACTGTAAATGAAAGCAAAGAAGGACTAAAAAATTAAGGTCTGGCATGAATACATATTCAAAGTCAAATATGTCACCCAAATATGGGTTGTAATGGTAATATCATTTCAGTAAGTTAACACAAAGACAGTCCCAAACCAGATGAGGCCTCAATAATTTGTCCAGCCTCTTTTGGATCTGCCCAAGATATTGATGGATGGATGGATGGATGGATGGATGGATGGATGGATGGATGGATGGATGGATGGATGGATGGATGGATGGATGAATGGATGGATGGATGGATGGATGGATGGATGGATGGATGGATGGATGGATGGATGGATGGATGGTAGGATGGATGGATGGATGTCATGAATGTTTCAATTTTATTTACATAGAGCCAAATCCCAACATTGTTACAGTATTTATAGGCACTTTACAAGGTAAGGTTTAAGATCTTACACAGTTAAACCCAACAAATTCCACATACTGTACACTGTACTGTATGTGGAATTTGACAGCAACAGTGAGGAGGAAAAACTCCCTCTCTAATGAAGAGAAACCTCCAGCAGGACTGTTTGGGTTTAGAAAGCCTCTTACAGTTTTTATCAGTCGCTTTGACGCAGCCGTCCAATGAAACAACACATTCTCCTAACAGTTCACACACAGGTCTAAACAGCGGCTCCAGTGTCATAATGATACGCTTTGTTTGCTGAATGCTCTAAACGTTAAAACACTGGAAATATGCAGCAAAAACTCATTTTGCCTTCAAACAATACAACTTGCAACCAAGTACAGTATATGAACCCGTTCAGTCAGTCATAACACAGTGGACAGAAAAATACAAACCACTGATCTCAGTGTAATTCAGTGCTTTAATGATTGTCATTGGAGCCTGTTGTTATTTGTTATCTTCGTAGTTTACGTCAAATTTACCTTTTATGCAAAACAGAAATGCTTTGATTTTTTGAATCCATGACATTTTTCAATGTCTTTTCAAACTGTGGCAGAAAACTGAAATATTGTAAATATTACAGAAAATACGTGTAAACTAAAATTTAAATCTATTGGAGGATAAGACACAGCCACTATTGATACTCAGTCTCTGCTTTAGACCCCCTCCATTCACTGTAAAGAACAACACAGACCTGGTACCATTTTTAAGGTCTAAGGACTGATTTTTGAAGATTTTTGTGGAGGAGTGTCAAACAGGTGCTATGGTGACTTCATATTGGTCTTACTGGTTTCTAATAGTTAGGAACAGATGGTTTTCCTTTGATCACAAAGCTAAAACAATGAAGTTTAGACTGTTTGAATGGCGTCAGTGTCAGTGACTGTTTTACAAAAGGGAAGAGAAAATGTGTAAACAGAACAGGTTTAGACATTTGCTACATGTGTCTGATGCTCTGCTGTAATAGTGATGATAAAAATAAGTGGAACCTAGTTATGCAAAACAGGTCAAAGCGACTGATAAAAACTGTAAATGAAAGCAAAGAAGGACTAAAAAATTAAGTTCTGGCATGAATACATATTCAAAGTCAAATATGTCACCCAAATATGGGTTGTAATGGTAATATCATTTCAGTAAGTTAACACAAAGACAGTCCCAAACCATATGAGGCCTCAATAATCTGTCCAGCCTCTTTTGGATCTGCCCAAGATATTGATGGATGGATGGATGGATGGATGGATGGATGGATGGATGGATGGATGGATGGATGGATGGATTGTCTCTCTGCTTTGCTTGAACATCACTGTTCACCTACCTGACAGTGTAAATGCATTAACATCCATCTACTGTATATCACATACAGCCTTATATCATTGTGTCCTTCAAGGAATTTCTGTGTAGCAGCTGGAGCACACTTGTATCTGTATGGACTACAAGGTTCTTATGGAGACCTTAAGACCTCACCAATATGCAACGTCAATGACAAATATATATGGATAAGGATCACACCAGTGTAAATGTTGTACAATACTCACAGTGGTACAGTGCTGCTGACATTACATATGGCTACAAGGTCACACAGCTAAGGACACTGCTTTCAGTAAATGTGCTATGTATACACCCACAACAGTAATGTGTTGTGCTTTAAACATTTTGATGATGTTCCCTATTGTTTTAGCCGTTTTATTTCTGCACATTTTCCCCTCACGTGCACTTGTTTCCCTTTAAAAGCTGATGTGTTCAGTCAGACAGCTCACAGATGCTATCCTTCCTTCCCTAAAGCTAAACGTGTCTCTACCAACATGTCTGGCGCTTTTTCATGTTCTCTTTATTTCCTCATCTCAGATTCCACCTCGTCTTCCTCCTGCTAGGTCTGTCTTGCCTCTTTTGTTCTTTCCTTCACGCTGTGGTCACTTTCTAATCTTCATCTGCTCCTCTGCCTTATTTCTTATTGAGTAGCTTAGTTCAGCATTACAAGGTTTACATTCCCTACCATCTTTTGTTTTTTTAGCCTGCCTGTCAATGTGAGTCAGTATACAGTCCCCCACACCCACCTCCTTCCCCTTGTGTATACCTTCACCTTCCTGTCTCTTCAGTGGTAAAAATAGATACTCGAGCATCAGAATTTCTAACAAAAACCAAGTCCTGGAGTTTTTATATCATTAATGGAGTCGGGTTCTTGTGGTAGTGAGAATAACCTTAAGATTATTTGTTTGGGCACTCCACACATATATACAGCATCTATAGCTTGTTATTTCTAGTCGTACAGTATTTAGCAGTCACAGGATCGCTGCAGTATCCGTATGGACTGATCAGCTAGTTCCATGCATGAAAGTTGTCCTGATGTATGGTATGCATGTCCAGAAGTATAAACCTAAAGAAATGTCAAACAGGAGAAAATACGCAGGAAATATCTTTGTTTACAGAACTAGATAAGTTCTTCTTGTTTACATTATTATACTGTAAAAGCATGTTTTAGGTAAGTGCAAAGAAACAGATTAATGTGATTTAAAATATTGGGAGGCAGTTGTAGTTGACTGCATCTTTGCACTACTCAAGATGTATCTTCCCACCCATTGGTGCAATGTTGCTTTTATAATAGTTTATGTGCATAGAATAGAGACATGATGTCCAATGCGCTTTGACCTTTTTTGAATGTTGACTGTGGTCTTTGGAGAAATGTGCTGCCAAGTGCCTTCAATTGAATAATCGGCTGTGCGTGTTCAAAATCTCTAAAAATCGCGATAGGCTCGTTCATACTATTGGCATCTGGTAGACAAGCGAAAGTGATGTGGTGGGGGTTGTGAGCAGGGACGTGCACAGGGAAGTGGGGGCGTGGGGCTCGAGCCATTGCCGTTTGCCCTCACATACCAAAGTGCCATTAGAGAAGGCAAATGATTTTTTTTTCCTATTCCACTCCAGGTTTTGCTTTTCTCGCTGGAGCCCGAACAGCCGCTGTGTCTGTCAGTCACTCCATGTACTCCGCTTCGGTATTTCTCACTCACTCCCTAACTAGAGCAGTCAGTCAGACAGTCACTGGCTTCGGTCAACGCCAGAGATTTTTTGTTCTTTTGTGTATTCAAGTCTGTGTGTGCGCTTTCACATGTGTGTTGTGTAGCAAGGAAAGTAGTATCAATAATAATGAAATTGCATGTAATTGCCTTTATTTAATGTGAGGCAGAGGGCGAATCAGGGAATGAGGCATCAGCCAGAGCAGGCAGGTACAGGTAAGATAATTATTGGACCAAAGCTAGAGTGTGGCTGAATGATGGAAAATTATGTATTTGAATAAAAAAATTGAGCTGAATGCATATCTAATTAAATATATATTAGTCTCCCAAAAGGTAAAGTGTTGGACTTTAAAGTAGCTGGTCTGTGGTTCAAGCCCTCACCTTAATTTATTATAATGTTTTTTTATGATTATTATAGAGAAGCCCTTTGTCTTTAATTAGGGTATAGTGTAACTGCCCTTTTTTGTTTTGGGCCACTGCCCTTAAAATGTCTATGCAAGACCATGGTTGTGAGAGCCCAACATCAGGGTTTTATCTGTAATTACACTTTATACTGTAGCTCACTATTTTTTGTTTTGAAACTGCATGGCTCCATATGCTGCTCATGAGTAATAATGAGAAACAGCAAAAGTCCACAAGCATCACTTAACAGACTCTGCTAGCAGGTGTCCTTACTTCAATTACTGTACTTGGGTGTGTCAGTGACTATTCCTAATATAACATGATGTGCAGCATTCCTTATTGCAAACTCATGACTGGACTGAAGGCAGTACAGTACAGAGATACAGCAGGACAGTGACACAATGAGTCACCGCAGGGTAAGTCATTCCCAGCCCTTAGTGCACTGATTCCCACCCTGTCGGGGAGTGATCTGCCAACTGGTGATGCATCACTGGCTCCACTGCTTGTTCCCTGCCAATTGTTTCTTTTCTCCTCCTCGTCTCTCGCTTCAGCACAGGGCCAACCCTAAATGCTTGAGGGCCGCTACCTCAGCCTGTAGGGGCCTCCTTCAAGCTAATTCCCAGATCCCATAGGCGTTTTTGCAGTTCTAAACTAACAATACCATGAGGTCTTGGACAAAGAGTAATGCTCCTCCTCTCTGTCAGTCACAACAACTTACCGCACTCTGCTGTAGGTATCCCAGTATGTACAGTGCAGGACCTAAATCATCTGAAAAGGTCTGTCTTAGAGGAGTGGGTCTGTAGAGTGTTACAGGTCATCAGACATCAACACATTACATCACAATTGTTCAGAAGCATTAATCAGCATTTTGCTGTAGTTATTTGATGCGTAGATAATCTAATAATTTCATTATGATTAAATCTGATAAAAAATAATCATAACTAACTGACCTGTCATACAGTTAAAATATTGCTACCCAGAGTGAAGATTAAACTGCAAAATTTTCACATCTGAACATGAAATGACATGGTGTGTTTGTATGCAGTTTGCTCATTATGACGATAGAATTCAATCTATTTTTAGTCCTGTGTGGTCACTGGAGCTTTCACCCTGCAGTGTCTCTCAAACATCAACATATACTAGGTAGGCGTTAATCACTACACAATGTGAGTCGCTACAACCTGACAGTAAGTAAACCAAAAATTATAAATGTTATAAAAAGTTGTAGGTTTGCCTCTCTCATCATACTTTGAGTCCTTGAGGGACACTGTCCTGTTGGTTTCTAACTCTCCCTTCTGATCACACACCTGATCAATGTTATCAGAAGTAGCTGGAGCAGTGAGGGATAGAAAACCAGAAAGAGAGTGGCTCTAGTCTGATACGCCTGCTATATAATCTGTGCTAAACAGTATCTGTACATTCAGCACCATGGAGAGCTCCTCCGTTGTTACTGGACAGCATTAGCAGTGTTTCAACCTCCAGTTCACTCGTGCTGCAGGACTGTAGCTTTTTTAAACAGCATGGTGGCCGCAATACAACAGCAGTTACCTTAAAAAGCTGTAACTGTGCTATAACATAACACAGTGAAATCTAATATGTCATAGCAGGTACCTGCACATAATATATACAGTAGATAAATGTGATATCAGGCTGCGTTTCAGACTCAGCATCAGGTTTAGTGGCTGTATTTACCCTGTACTACATCGTGCTACAGCTCTGAAATATCTGCCTCGTGTCACTACAGTCAAAATGCACACACACACACACACACACACACACACACACACACACACACACACACACACACACACACACACACACACACACACAGTACAAGCTGCATTTAGCCTACTTGTGTGGCTATTTATGCTTGTTTATATGTGTAGACACATGCAAATTAACGTGCATCCACACATACACAAATACACACACACCGTGGTGATCTGTACTTAACCTAGATACTGGTGATTAGCCAGTGGCGGTCTAGCATGCCTCCATGTACACAAAGGCTGGCCAAAATACAAACACACTAAGGGTGACATAGGAGCACTTATGTACTAATACTTGGGATATTGGTTGAAGCCTGCATTAAATTACATGCAATTAATTGCATCCATTCATTTGTTTTCCTCGTAATGATGCAAAACTCACATCTCGCACCCAAACACAACTACAAAGGAAAACAGACATGTGAGATAAACAAACCCTGCTGAATAGAACTTAAGGAGAAATAATGACAAAAATGACAACTGTATGTCAGATAGATGGCACATAAAGAAATGCTTTCATCTTTTCACTAGTTTTTGAAATTTATCAAGTTGTCTTTTGTTGGGGAACAAAATATCCAATTTATATGTAAAACCTCAAGCTAAAGCTCTCTCTGTTCCCCAAATCAGTTAGTCTCAATTTAACAGTATGAGGCGTTAACGTTAACTCTCTTTTGATGAAACCACAAATGAGAATCCTTCTTTCACAGTTTTCCTTCTTCCAAATAAACCATTTGTATTCATTAAAACCAATGGACTAGATTTTTAACTAATGGACATGACCTGCAGAGAATAATAAGTGTCAAAATGATGACCTGATGTGGTGCATTATACATTACTTATACATTGCTTATGGTTCAAGATTCACAACAGTGACAATAAAGAATCTTGAGCAATTATTGCATAAACTAATGCACTGAATGTAAATATGTGAAGTAATTACTGTATCATAGACCCTCTCCCATGATCCCTGCATATAATACAGTATACAGTGTAACACATGAAAAATAAGACTGGATTGTTGTATCCACGAGTATCACATACATTCTCATTTGATGATGAGGTAAATAAAAATGTCCAAAAAAGACAGAACTATATAGTTACACTTAATACAATGATATATATTTTGTGCAGTAGTTTATAATAGAAGTAGAAAAAGCACTCAATATAAATTGTTGCCACAGCTGTGTCTATACAGTATATTTCATATCCAGTGTTCAGTGCTCACAACCTGCATGCTCAAATGGATTCAACCTGTGTGTGATTCAACCAAAAATATATTTTTAGCCCTAATTTTAGACGTCTCGCGCCCTCCTTGCATTGTTCCTGCTTCTGTGCAGGCTTTTAAAGTCCGCTGTAACCTGATGAAGTGCTACATACATGAATGTATTTATAGTCTTCCTGCAGCAGTGCTCTTCTTCACATCCACATATTCCAGTGTATGCAGCAGCTGGGAGCTGCCTAGCACAACCTCACTGTCGGTTTTAGCCACCAAGCTGCTTCAGTGGAGTAGGTAGGGCAGCTACTGTAGCACAGAGTACATTATCTAGGAGGCTCACTACTTGCAAATGCCTTCTTGAATTTTATCTAAATGCTGTTGCCTGAGTCCATTTTCTATCTACTGTTTTAAAAGTGTGGGACACTGAGGAGTCAGGTAAACACAGGATGGGCTTCATGAATGTTTAATACCTTATTTCCATTCTGCATATGGAGCTGCTCTCTGTTACTAGCTACATATTTAGTTGTAATTCACTTACACATTAACTTTGACATTTTAGTGTCTGTGTGTTAATAATAAAAGAGCGTGCTCATGTTTGGATCAGTGTAAATTATTTAACGAAGCCCACTCTCTCTCACACACACAAATACCCTATCCTCTGAGACATACTGCCTGCACGCCACAGTTGTACCTGTCTCCTCGCTGACTCTCTGCATTCTCCTCCATTTGGAAGAACAAAGTTAAAAATAACAAGGTCAACAGACTTTTATTCCAGGAAGTAAACATCCTGGTAGGCAGGTTTGGGATCAGAATCTGCTAAGACCAGCTGGACTTAAGGGATAGAAAAGATGCTTTAGACGCCAGAATCAAGGTGGCGTTCATGGTTCATTGAAGCACAGTAATTTGGCTTATGTGTTGATACTGTACTGTACATATACATAGATGGCAACTTCAGGCATGCTGTGTAATTAAATACAGCACAGTAAATTAACAAAGATGAAAAAAATAACATTTATATTTTAAATTGTGCAGAGTTGATAAAATTGGCTCAAAAGCAGGCGAACTACTCCTCTGGGTAATCAGACGATTATTATCCAGATGATGATGAAAAGATGAACTCTTTGTCATCTTTTCTTTATAAGACTGACTATGCACTGTATAGGTCAAACAATACATTCAGTAAATAAGACGGCAGTTGGCATGTCAACCAGAGGAAGAGATAATTATAGTCATCAAAGAGAGGAAGAGGAAAATGCCATTAATCATGATTTATTTTACATAAAATGCCTCATGCTTTAATATGGGAATGACAACAGTGACATTCAGTGTAGAGAGAGATTGGCCTCTTACAGTTTTTTATTACAATGTTTAATATTGAGGAGGAATCTTTAGACACTATCTATGTGCTTCAAAATTAAAGCAAGGCTAAAGCTGGCTAGCATTCTGTAGGGTACAATGCAAAGTACAGTACTTGACAAGGCACTTCATACGTCAGGCTTTGTATCTGCCTCAATGAATTCAGGATCAATCGAACTCTACTGTATGGTTGTAAATGAACAATTTACAAACACAGAAGTTTCTTTTTCTTTTGCAGTACAAAGCCTTAGAAGAACCTTCTGTTAGCATGAATGGCTTTCACGGTTTGTTTTGAAGCCTCGAGTTTGACCTCAGTACAGCATTGTAAGAAACTCGGTATTCCCACATGAAAAAGTTATGAAATATACTTAAGCAAAACTATATCAAGTTGTCCACATTTGAGATAAACTTCAGAAGTGCTGGGTCTTCTGAGTATGATTAGCTGTGAACCAACAAAAAAAAGTCAATAGTTCAGCTGTAAGGGCGAAGACAGTGGGCTGAGGAAGACACAATAGCTCCTGCTGTGGGAAATAGCCCTTCAGTGAAATTTTCCAGGCTCTCGCTTAGATGTTTAATTTTTAAGGTGGCTGATAGTTAGTTATAAATTTAACTGTAATCGCTCCCTTGCTCACACACTTCCCACTATCTCTGCCCTCAAGTGTGGAAGACAGGAGATGGATAAGCTGAAGATGAGAGAGGCACAGATTTATGCGCTCACATTCCTGTTGATATCACACGAGCGCCACATACACAAAAGCACACACGTGAACCAGCAATGCAAATACAGCTGTAATACAGTATGTTAGCCATGCCCTCCACAATTCAGACCAACCACATGTACGTGTAGCCTAAGCAGGTCTTTTTGAGTGTGTGTAGATGCATACTGTGTGTGTGTGTGTGTGTGTGTGTGTGTGTGTGTGTGTGTGTGTGTGTGTGTGTGTGTGTGTGTGTGTGTGTGTGTGTGTGTGTGTAAGCAGGCGGCTTTGTCTTGCCTTGAGGATGATGATGGAAAGCGTTGTCATCCTCCCACCTCTCTCCCGATCACTCCTTCCAGTTCTCTTTCTTCTTCCATTCAAATCAAAGGTGATTTATCAGTGTAACAGAGACATTCCTCGGGTAGCGTAGATGCACTGACATACACAAATGGCTAATTAAATATGAATTTCAAATGCATTTCAGCTGTGATATATGCCATGGGTTTGTTATCTAAACAGTGTCACACAGTGTCATATGTTTAGCGCCTCCACTGCGTGTAAATGATCCCAGAAGCCATCTGCAGACAGTGCACAGCTTGTACCCAGCCACTAGGGTAGAAGAGGCCTGACTGTGAGGTGATGAATGCATGGGTGAATGGGTTGTCAGAATTCAACCTACAGTACAGTATTAAATTTAAAAACCTATAGAAAAACTGAACAGCTCATGGATTGATATTTTGTAATTGCATTTTGACTCTACTGAGGTTTTCAGCAAATATTTCATGATTATAGCAGGATGTGAACACTGCTGATTGTGGCTCCTGTTAGCAGGTGGGTTATATTAGGCAGCGTGTAAACATTTTGTCCTCAAATTTAAAAGAGTGGTAGAAGCAGAAAGAAACATCAGCTTCCAATACTTATTATTAGGCCACTGGGTGAGAACATTCACTATTGTGGTTTTTGCGGAGGCATTTTCAATCGGTCAATATCCATCTGAAGAGGCCCAGGGAAGGAACAGTGCCAACATGATCATGACAGCTTATTTGTCCAGTCAAACTACAGTACAGTGACAAATAGTGGCGTTTTTAATTTTGTGTGTGTGTCTGCAGACACAGATGGTAGATGTGGTCTCTATAGAGACTCTGCTTGGTTCATGTAGTCATTGTGTTTATCTGTGTATATGAGTCGCCCACATCCCATGAAACACTCTGCTTTTAACGCTCTGTGGTACAGGGTGTTTGTAATGACAGGATAGATTAATGGGATTAGGTTTTGTTCAAACATGAGACATATCTCATCGTCGTCTTCATCCTGCTGGCAGCAAAACGCTTCAATGCACACAGGCAGTTTGGATGATGTCAAAGGATAAAAACGCGGTAAGGAAAACAAAGAAAAGCTAGTTGACACATTACAGGATGGGGTCTCATTTTCTACCCTATATGTTTTTCCGATTCGCACAGACCTCCACAGCTTTGTACATGAAAAGTGGAAATATAAGATGAATGGATAGAAATGGACTGAACCTGTCTTTGCTACAGTCCACATCTTTCTGATGACCTTCTACTGTATGCATTTACATGAACTATATACTCTGCGTTTCAGCTGAAAGCACCTTTGGGCTACTGATCCTCCCTTGCTTCTTTTCTTTGTTTGGTTCCAGATCAAAATATGTTATTTCAGCTAAATGCACAAATTTGAGGCAGTTTTAGGGACATGGTGAGACTGGAGCAAATGCCGCACCGGTGACAAATTCTTCTTTTATCCATCGGTTCATTCCCTGGCCACGTTGCACATACTGTTTTCTGTAATACCCAGCCAACTAGGGCTGTATATTTGTATCAGTGAGGTTTATTATATAGATATATTATTCTTCACTAATATATTTGTTCTCGTCTTAGAAGTTCAAACAACAAGGTCTGGAGGATTAACTTGCAACAGGTGACACAATCAAATTGTGGCAATTATTTCACACTTCATTTGTGTGCGCTGGGTAATCAAACCGAGTGGTGACTAAAAGCTACTTCAGGTAGTGCCCTTCACTCGGCAGCTCACAGTAATGATACGGAAACAGCTTTGTGCTCTAGATTTTACTCCAGGCCCATAATGTATGAGCAGTTTTTCATCTTAAAAGATGGGTTGTGTAGTTAAGTGGCATCGCTGGGCTCAGTTTCAGTGTAGAACATTGAGCTGAGGAACCGTTTTACATCAGCTCATCCTCAGCAGCCCTGATGTACGCACTCAAACGCATTTTGAGGGATGGTGATAGTAATGTTATGGCATGGAAAATGTTCTTGTGAACATGATATCATCCACTGGCCAGTGATGGATGCACTCTGGCTTGTTTTGAAAAATTGTGCTGTCAAGTAATGGTGCAGAGATAGTGTTGTAGACCAGATATTACACAACATGGCCATGAATCAGCCACTTAAACTATTACCATTAGTCTCTTAACTGCCAAGATATCCTATAACACATCCTTTGCTTTCCTTTTTTCTCCACTATTTTCCCTTCTTTCTCAATGTGCATGTTTATAATGAGCTCTTTAGTGAACACATATGAATATGTTAAGCATGTGTTTGCTCTCATTCCACTGCAATGAGACTGACCTTGGTGGTGACCTTGCCGTATTGCTGGCAGCTCATAAACTCTAATAAATCACCCAGCTGACTGTATCTGCCTTTGATTAGTTTGATTTCATTGATTAAATCCAGTTCCGTTATGAAGAGGAGACAGCGACGGAGGAAGGAAGCACTGATGCAACGGTGCACAGTGTGTGCAAGTCAGGGTCCGTTGCAAGTCAAGTGTGATGAATAAGTCTCACTGGAACAGAACAGAAGTAGAAGTGCTTTTTAAACAATGGACTCAACACTGTGCATACTAGCAGAAACTCAGAAGAGAAATCGGTTGGCATCTACATTTATATAGACATTTTTTTTAATGCTCTTAATCAAAGAGGCTTTTAAAATACAATTAATCCTCAGTTTAATTAGGTTGCTACTGTACCTGTTCTGTTACGTCCCTAGGGTCTGTTTATATGACTCTGTGTAGAAGAATATCTTATTTTAGAAATGTAAAGGTAATCCATGCATGATTATTCAAATTAGTCAAGTCTTTGTGATTATTTTTGCGATGTGCCAGTGTGCGCATGTAGGTTGTTAATGCGTCTAAATCAGTGCCTGCCTGCTCATGTGTTCAATGTGTGTGTGTGTGTGTGTGTGTGTGTGTGTGTGTGTGTGTGTGTGTGCATGGCCTGGCTTATTGCAGCCGTATCAAAGTGCACTAATTGTATAAAGAGTAATTGTGATGTATTTAGGCAGCTGCTGACCCCTGTTGTTAGAGTGGGTAAATCCATTAGCTTAAGAACAAGGTTTACTGCGGTGGACACACAGAGCAGCGGATGCAGCAGAACTGGAAGCCAGCGGCTTCTTTAAGTGGTTTGGGCCTTGGTGCTTTTTTGTTATGCATCAAATGTTGGTACAAACAACCAAGACACATACTTGAAGGTACGGGAGCCCACATAAAGTATTAATGAGAATCTGAAAAACAGAATGTTTTCACTAAAAGCAGCACAGTACCCTGCTGTAATCACGCCCATATGCATGTGCTGAGTGTACAGACACAAGTACTGTACGGTTTGGCCGTCTGTTGACTTACATTTGTTGGAGCGATACAGTAAATGTGCATAAAGAAGCAGTTTCATGTCTCAAAAGCAAGTGTTATCGCCTTCAGTCATGTTAATATTTCAATTGAGGTAATATATAATTTTAGTGTGCATGTTTATCCAGTTCAGCTGTATGATTCTCTCTATGTCTTACACATGCATTATAATTATCTCACACAGGTCCAGTGTGTCAAATGAGTTAGAAATGTGCACAAATGTGCGTTTCCATCCTAATACCTGCAGAGAAATCTAAAAAGAACTGCTGGTGGGGGCTCTTATAAAATGAACTACTATTCTATTTTACTGTTGTATTTCTGCGTGTGTTTTGCGCTTTTCCTTGGAGAGAGTCACACTCTCTGAGACTGATGTAGAACACTTCAACATATGAAGTGTTTTCCTAACTCTGACATGACTAATCTATTTTAACAACACAAGGACCATAGTAAACTACGTGACACTCTAAGCAAAGAGCCCTGCAAACCAGCGGATGACACTCAGGATGACGGAGCACTTTTCTCTTTACTAATGCTTCAACTGCGCCATGTGCTAAAGATGGTGGCCACAAGCTCCCACTTAAAAACACTGTCTGTTGGTTCACTCAGCTCTCAGCCATCCTAAAGTAGTTTATCGCTGTCCTCTAGTTACCATCGGTTACAAAAACCTCTTCTTCAACATTGAGCATTTCCCCTAATTAACAGTTACATTCAGTGCATGTCCTGCTCTGGCAGAAAGATCACAGGTGCAGGTCAACTGCATCGAAATGACTGAACAAGGCTCCTTGAACTGTATCGAGTCAGAGAAATGCTCTTTAAGGGATCTAATGACACTTTAATATGGAAATAAACAGTGTTGGTTTTAACTCTATAGTTTTCAGTTTATCCAAACAAATCACCGTGAGTGAATGAAAGCATTCATTTCTAGGAAATGTTTTATTATATACGACATTTGCAGTTAAACATTAATGCAAAGCACATGTTACAGAACACTTGGCCTTGTAGTGATTAAAAACAGTCCTAAGAAAGCTAATGATTTTGAATCGTAGCAGTGACCCTGAGTGTTAAATGAATTAGTACAGTATAACTACAAATTGCTGCAGGCGTAGATGTAATTACGCACAACCAGTTTGACATTTATGAGATTAATGCATCTTGGTAAAATCAGATTCAGGTTATAAACCAAACTCAAACCAACGTGGTCTTTTTTTCACACTAAGCAACTGACTACAAAAAAAGAAAAAACACAGATGCAGTTTTAACCACAGCAATGGGGTTTAAGAGATTATGTGATTTTGTTCTAGAGAATATTGGTTTAAACCCAGACTTAAGCCCTAAACCGCTAAGCTAGCTAAGCTAATGACTCCAGGCTCCCTTAGAATTACCTCAGCTTTAAATATGGGAAATGCCTGGACACAGGAAGAACCTGCTGCTTCTTCTTTGGCTTTTAGTACGGAAATACTTCATTTACTATAAAACATGTGACCTCAAATGTTTATCCTGTCCTAGTTAGCTGTGCTTGAAAAAAAAGGGTGATTAGGAGCAGAATCACAGTTAAATCACAGTTCTGGCAGCTTCTTCTCCCATAAATGTGAGAATAGTTCCAGGCCGTCGCCTTTAACTGCCAAGATGTTCTGCTGGTTATGTTCCTGTGAGATTTGAATGCAGCCTGACTTTCATTGTACGTAGCATGTGGAGAATCCATTTCAACTGTCCGGGAAGCCAGTTGTTCATCAGTGAGCAATCCGGGGGTGAAACTGGCTTTGTGAAAGACCTCGAGGCGAGCTGGGGTGTCAGTGGAAGGCGTTCAAAGAAGTGGATAAAGCAGGCGGCACACATGTGTGGAGCACAATCGTATTTTACACACCACTACAAACAGAGCTTAATTTGTCTTCCTTGCCCGTAATCCGTTTGTTTAATTCACCATTCCATTTGATCCCAGCGGTCTTACATGTCACCCCAGGCTACACTGAGTCTGGGACTTCAGCGTGAAGAGGGGTTTGTGTGAAACTGAGCTCTTTTCCAGTGTAATTTGAATTTCTGTGTGTGACACCGGGTCTGTCTGTCGATGGACAGCACCGCGCTGCCCTCATCCATCCTACCTCGTCTCCTTGCGCTAAATGAAATTCATCCCTTTTCCTTTCACACCTCAGCACTCATTTTAATTAGCTCGTTCTCTGATCTCTTTTTTTCTCTTGCTCTCTGATAATGCTACCTCGTTTCCTTTCTATTTCTCTCTCTCTCTCTCTCTCTCTCTCTCTCTCTCTCTCTCGCACTCATTACAGTCATTTCTTAGAGTAATTAATGAGCTGATATCTGCTTTTGGGTCATGAGCTCTCTCTCTCTCTCTCTCTCTCTCTCTCTCTCTCTCTATCACGCTCCTTGTCTGTGTAGCATGAGTGCGTATGAGTCATCCAGCATTGTATTTAGCTGCCGCTCTGTCTTTCTTCTCCTCTGTCTCTGCACTCAAACAGGGAGAGAGAAAAACAGGGATTGTATGACCTCTGACAGCAGATTTCAGGCCAGTAATTACACAGAGGAATGCAAGAGCCACTTTATATAGAAAGACCACAGAGCAAGACTAAATATAGAATATATAATATATAATGAAATGTGGATATTCTGCCCTTTATATCAGTCTATATTGCTGAAACAAATACTCCTATGTTATTGTGCATGTTCATGGTCAACTGACACTTCTCATATCAGTAAACTATGACAGCTTGAGGATTTGCATAGTTCAGGGTTACAGGTAAGAATTCATCACTAAAATATTTATTATATTTTAAACACATAGCTTTCATAGTTGACAGTTCATATTCATTCATTTCATGAGGGTTTTCACTCATTCTGTGTCCCTTGCCTCTTTTTCCAAACACTTTACTGTATGTCTTAGCTCATTTAACTTTAACGAGTGATTTTGTTGTTTTTGTTTGTTGGTTAGAATCCCTCATTTAGAGGTAGTTAAGTGTATTGTGTATTAGTGTAATGTAATAATACATCACTGCTGCTTATATACAGTGTGGACAACCCTTCATTCACAAAAACTCCACTGAGCTACAAAACTGAATTAAATTATTTATTTAATAAAGAAGCTTAATGCATAATATGCACCATGCCAATTTGAATGAAAAAGAAACCAGTAGAAGTTGTACATTCCTGTTTTAATGACCTCTATTATTTGAATAGCTCTACATTATAATATTTTATACTAACTAAATAAATAAAAATTCCACGTTCAGTCATATTCACAATCCTGACCACCTATGACCTCCTTGGTGCATCTGACACATGTGGAGCCACCTACAGGTCATTGTGGTGTAACACACGCTGTGTGGGGCCAAAGATGACAAGGGGAAACAGCAGAAATGGCAGAAACTAGGAATTTCTGGTTTAGTTCAGAGGCAAGATTTAGAGAAATGCTTGGACATGTAGAAATCACACGACATGGTTTTAACTAGGTGCAGTATTGTACTACTATTGTACTACTGACTAACTAGCACAAGGTTGGCATCCACTTTAACACAGTGTGACAGCCAGTGTGAGGCGGGAATTCAGTTTGCATTATTTCCAGGAATTTATTAGTGTTACTTCTGATGTAGTGTGATCACACAACTGAATCACCTGATGACATAGCCAACAGAAACACTGTAATAAAAAGAACCTGCTTTAATTGGTGTGTTTGCCTTGAAAACACTTTATCCCGCTCCATCGCTTCTCATTCCTGTGGAAACATAAAGGTCAACTGTAGAAAGTGTTTGAAGGTTGGCGGCAGTGAGACGTACTTTCTGAACTGTTTTAGCTCAATAACTCCATCTCATCAAAAACAGTTCATTTTTAATAATTAAAACCTCAACTTTTGTTTCACTCTCATCAAGCTGCTGTGTGTTTGAGTGTGATCCTTTTAATCCCGATTCCTCCACGCCCTTCAAACCCAAATCAAGGTTGTCATTAATGAGCATTTTCTCTCTCCTTGCTTCACCCTGCTCTGTCTTCCTCTCTATATAAATTTTCCTAATTAACTACAGGCACTGCTTCCCACTAATGATGACTGAATATGTGTGTGTATATGCATTAATTTGCTCTAATAAACATCTCCGGTTTGATTAGTAATGTCTGAAAGTTGATGATGATCCAACTCAGAGGCCTTTGAGTCACTCCTGCCTGATCTGGTCATTAAGATTTAAAGCCTCAGAAATTAGACTCACTGCAGTCATCCAGTGTAAAGCTTAAGTGTTTTCCATTGCCTTCGTGTGCACAGCTGAGCAAAGTTTGTCTTTATGCAAGATATAGCTGGACATAGATTGAAGTGCAAGTCATACAGTACTTATCCACGCTGCACTTCCATCCAACCTATAATATTTCACATGCACTTAACTCTCAGTATAACTCTCTGCATTCAGAGTGTCATACAGTTTAGTTGATTTAGAAGTAAGTGCAGTGGGCGTAGCAGCCTACCCAGTGAGCACTGTAAATGCTGTTCCTGGGATGATGCACACAGGTTTTTTTTGTTTTTTTTTATTGCACATTGAAGACGATTAGAAGATATTAGAAAACTTGCTATTAAGTTGTTGCTCATTATTGTGGTGCGTTTTGATGAGTTCCAACAGCATTATTCTGTAACATCCCTAATTGTCTTTTTTGTTTCAGGTGTTGTGTCCAGGAGGGGTGGTAATCATGGAGAGGCTGTTGCTATGTGTGATGCTAGTAGTTGCCATGGCAGTGCGGGCACAAATCTGCCCAAAGCGATGTGTATGTCAGATCCTGTCACCCAACCTGGCAACCCTCTGTGCCAAGAAAGGTCTGCTGTTTGTACCACCCAACATTGACAGGCACACGGTGGAACTACGGCTGGCTGATAACTTTGTCACGAGGTAAAAGATCAACAATGACAGTGTTATGGACACTTTATATACAAAAGAGTGAAGAATCAAGAACTATCACCTTTCTACAGTAGCCTGTTAATATTTTTTGCGTTATATTGTTTCTGATCTGAGGACTGATTATTGATTTAACTTTTAGAACACATAAAAGTAACGTGAAACATATTTATTTAAACTAGTAAAATAAAATGATTATAATATAAATTCTAATAATATGTTTTTTTCTATATAATTTTACTGCTGCTTATCCTAAATTCTAACCAAATAATATCTGATATTATAACTCAATATCAAATGATCCTTAAAACAGCAGAGGCAGATCTATGATGTCATCTGATGACAACACTTTTTTGCCGCAAAGATTATTAGGCCGCTACATGTACGGACAGATCAGCATCACCATGGGTGCTTTTGTGGGCCTATGAGCATATTATCCCCTGGCTCCAGAATCAAACACAAAAAGCACATTCCTTCAGGCTCAGAGTAAGTCATCGGTTTACAGTCAATAGAGCCGCCCAAGGCTGTCTGATAGCATTTCATTATAGCTTCTCTGTTAAATAAGCTGCTCAAAAAGGAAGAACTATCCTAACTAGAGCGTAATTATTTAAAAAAAAATCTTAATGAACATGTTTTTGGTTTTAATAATTCAAAACGTCCACACAGTAATAAAATACTAACAATCAGGCAAGATCTCCTAAAGGAATAGTTAAAATGATATATTGATATATTGTTCTGCAGCTCTTTATCCTGGATTGAGTTTGTGCGCTTGTTTAATTTAACATTTGTTTCTGTGTTAATAGTGTTAAAAGGAAAGACTTTGCAAACATGACACGGCTGGTGGACTTAACGCTATCCAGAAACACCATCTCCTTCATTACGCCTCATGCCTTTGCTGATCTGGAAAACCTCAGAGCCCTACATCTCAACAGGTTTGAATATCCAGTCTGAGCTGAGTACAGTTCTGTTGTACGGCTTTACATCCACAGCTGCCAGCTTTGGATGCTGAAAATGATTTGTGTTTGTACAACCCCTCACAGCAACCGGCTGACAAGAATAGGCAATGATACGTTCAGTGGGATGTCAAAACTTCACCACCTCATTCTGAACAACAACCAGCTGGTGATGATCCACCAGGGAGCATTCAATGACCTGCTGGCGCTGGAAGAATTGGACCTCAGTTACAATAACTTGGACTCAATTCCATGGGAGGCCATCCAGGTTAGAACCTGCAGCAGCATTTGAAATGTGTTTGGCTTGAGTCCTGTGAAAGAGGCTTTCATGAGGCGTCTGTTAAGCAGCTTGCTACAAGGGAATCTGAATGTTAGAATCACCTACTGTATTACATGGTTGCGTATCAGGCTCTGTGGGATGACTTACATTAAATGCTGTCTAAAACACTTTGGTTCCTGCAAATGATAATGAGGCTCTGTTTTTTTGTCGTTCCTGCAGAAAATGATCAGCCTTCATACGCTGAGTTTAGATCACAACATGCTCGACTTCATTCCGGAGGGAACTTTTTCTCTTCTACAGAAGCTCAACCGACTTGACGTCACATCTAATAAACTCCAAAAGCTGCCGCCGGATCCTCTTTTTCAGCGAGCACAGGTTCAGTTTGGATGAATGAATTCCTCAAGCACATAGTGTAGGACACAACAACGCAAAGGATGGCTCCTGTCATAATATATAATAAGTTAAGCTACTAGGGGTCATGTAATGTCTTCTTTCTGTTAAAAATGGTTCAAGTAAGGCAAAAATTATTTATATTCAACACACATATCAAGAGCAATAAACTGTTTGTTGGATTTAAAACAGTTCAAGCTTTTTCTTGTTAAACCTTTACTAAATTATGAATTTCATTCATAATTTTGCTTTTGCTTTTACTTCAACAAATGTGTAACATGTGGAAACTGGTTAAGACTGAAATGAGTGAATAGGTCGAGTTGGGTGTCAGTTTTAATGCAGTGGTTGTTTCACACAGGTTCTGGCAACTTCAGGGGTCCTGACCTCTTCTGCTTTTGCCCTGTCATTTGGGGGGAATCCTCTCCACTGTAACTGTGAGTTACTGTGGCTGCGACGGCTCAACAGAGAGGACGACCTAGAGACATGTGCCTCGCCCCACCACCTCTCCGGGCGCTACTTTTGGTCCATCCCCGAGGAGGAGTTCTTGTGTGAACCGCCCCTCATCACCAGATACTCCCATGAGATGAGGGTGCTGGAAGGACAAAGAGTCGCACTCAGGTAAGTGCAAACTGTAAATATGTCGCCATCACTGTGCTTCTCTGCACCCTGATCCACGTAACCCACAGAAAAACATGCTAAAATTATGTTCCCAAGCCACTCAAGAATACACGAGATGCCCAACTTTTCAGTGAAGCACAAAACAGGGACATCACGCTAAAACTTTAAGGATAAAACTAAATCAAGACAACAACAGGTCTTAGAGATGATGATTACTTCATTTGCATATATATTGGTCACACACTTCAAAACATGATAGATGTTATGCTTTCAAACATGGAAATATGATGAGGATGAGAAAGAGAAACGAAGAGGAAGAGGAAAGAAATCAATGAGCTGCTATTCTTGTTCTTTGTGTCTTTAGCTTCCTGCAGAAAGTATAAATAGAGATCAGTACAGGGTCAAATCATTTAACATCTGCAGCTGTTTATTGCATAGAACTGCTAATAAAAGCTTCAAAAAGCCAAGACACACTGTATCTAAAGACTGAGCCTGTGTTTTCTATCATATCCTATACCACACCACAAAAGAACTGAAATCTGTCATTATTAAGAGGGATTTTCTTCAGATGTTTAGAATTCAACTCTTTATTTGCATATTATTGATTAATTAATTTTTTATAAGGCTCACAGGGTGCTAGATCCAGCTAGATTGTCAGCAATAATGAAAACAAAATCATTATTTTTCCAGGCGTTTGTAATAATGCAGTTACCCTAATGTTACGGCCTGGAGGGACAAGACAGGGACTTTAGGGAAACCCCCCCAGGAGTGCTTTGCTTTTATTGTACAGGTGACCTCATTCTGTCTAGCTCCTAACATTTTCCTCTGTACTGGCTGTCACTTCTTAAAGGTGTAAGGCGAGAGGTGATCCAGAGCCAGCAATCCACTGGATCTCCCCTGAGGGCAAACTGGTGTCCAACTCCTCCAGGACGCTGGTTTACAACAACGGGACTCTAGACATTCTCATCAGCACCGTGAAAGACACCGGCTCCTTCACCTGCATCTCATCCAACCCCGCTGGTGAAGCCCACCAGACTGTAGAACTGGTGATCATAAAACTCCCCCACATTTCCAACAACACCAACAACATCCAAGAGCCCGACCCGGGATCGTCTGACATATCCACGTCAACCCGCGGCGGGGCCAGCGGCAGCAATGTCACGGGTGACGTGAAAAGCGGAGCGGACAAGAGGGTGGTGACGGCCGAAGCCACGTCGTCAACTGCACTGATCAAGTTCAACTTCCAGAGGAATATTCCCGGCATCAGGATGTTCCAGATACAGTACAACGGAAGCCAGGATGACTCGCTGGTCTATAGGTAAGACCCACTCACACCACTTACACAGTGGAAACTGAATCATGATATGACCAGGGTGGAGGTAGAGAGTTACCACCGTCTGAGCTACAAAGTTTAGATTACAGTAGATTAAGTGCAATTTTAATGATGCTGTGGTCGCAGAAACTGGAGAGGATGTATACACAACTAAAGAACTCAAGGTTCTGGAGGGCACTACAACAACACTACAAGGGTACAAGGGCCTTTTGAGGGCTCTGTGAGGGAGCTGGGAGAACACTACACGTTGCAAGAGTGCTTCAGTGCTACAGTACTGTCTAATTAAGGACAGGCTACATAAAGAAGAACTGGGTTGTTGATCAAATTGTTGATCAAAGTGTTAAATCTGACAGATATGTACTGTAGAAACTTTGCATTGTGTTTTTGTTGTCATTATCTGACATCTATACAGAATTGATCATGTTAGTTCAAGTTCAGGGTCCTTCGTCAAAGCCGTACAAACAGTGCAGCTCACTGCAGCCTGCTGAGTCATTAGAGCCGTGACAGGGAGCTGTGTTAGTCCGCCTTGACTTCTGCCGTTTGCTCAGGTTTGCATGTATTAGATGGATCTCACAGGGAATGATTGTTATTTGAGCTAAATATTTACTCTGGTGAATTGGGGTAAAGGAGATGAACAAACACAGAGCTTAGGCAGGGAAATCTTCCAGGTTTATCTGGCTTCCATATCACTGCCAACAGAAGCAGTGAGGTGGGGCAGCGTTGGGACGGGCTGTCGGGGTCACACTGACAACTGAAGTTCATCTATTACAGCATTTGTCTCTATGTGAATGCACTAATTAACAGTATAAGAGTGAGCTGACATTATCTGGTGTATATATTATTGTTACATAATTCATAATGCACTTAACCTCCTTCAGAGGCTCCATCATGGAGAGATGGCGCCGATGGGATTTACAGCTGTCTGTCTTGTAAAGATAATGCCATGCCTTCCTCCCGCTCTCACTCTCTCCCTTCGCTCACATTCAAGCATTTGTTAGACTTTTATCCTACAAAAGCCCCCTTTTATACATCCAGCCTGAGACTTTAAAGTAAACATTGGAAAGCATTAAGTTTGAGAGCATGACAGCCACAAAGCAAACAGCTTCCTGTGGGGGCACGGAGGAGGAGTGATTAGACAACTTTTCACCACCCACCCTAATCGTTTCTCTCTCTGTCTTGTCAGTCAGACTCTGTCTGTCTTTTCTTCCTTTTATCCCACGTTCTTTCTCTGACTCTCCCTTCCTCTTTTCTTTTTTTTTTCAATTTTAAACGCTAAAGTCATTTGTGTGTCTCTTTCTCTTGTCTTTAGATAGCGGATTGATTTCCGTTCAACACATCTGCAGGCAGAAAGCAGCAGCACATTGATTTTGCTTTTTTCATTAGCCAAACGCTGAGGAGAAAAAGACGAGGGGTGGAGAAAAAAGACAACGAAGAAGTGGGATAAAACCAAAAGCAGAAAATGTAGAGAGGGAAGGTGGTGAGAGAATGGCAGATAAGACTTGTTCCATTGTTAAAAACATACTCATTACAATTTCATGTTCAGTTGGAACTTATTGATTTGCTTAACAGTGAAAGTTCTACTGTACCATTCACTCCCCACCTGCTCAACATAATCCTGTGTTGCCTACAATCTGAATTTCATATTTGCCAAGGGATGGATAAGTAAGCGGCAGCTTAAAAACCTGCCTTGATGTTGTGCAGTATATGGAGGGTGAAAGCTAAAGTACTGGTGGTGCATCGATTCCTGCAGGAAAGCCCCACCCATTGCTCCTTCCACAGAGTGGTCAGGGCCACTCCTGGACCTGACAAGGATCCAGTGTCTTGTTCAAGGACACTTGAGACAGACAGTGTTTACTGATACAGTGCTGGTGTCTTTCCGCCAGATCGTCTGATTAAGTATTGTGTTTCTATTTTGAGCCGGGATCGTTGTTCAGTCGGTCAAAGAGCAAACTGGCAAAGAAACAGGATTGAGACTTTTATTTAGTGTAATAGGTCAATGATGAATTTCTTAATAATTACCATGGACTGTGGTTGAACCTAACTATGATAGATTAACTGTTGATGGAATATTCAAATGCATTCATTTCATTATACCAGTAACTACCAGTAACGGTGATAGTCTGCTATGACCCACTACCTTCAGAGTGACAGTGGAGCCATCCATCCATCCATTTTCTACTGCTTAGTCCCATGCAGGTTCAGGGTGGTGCTGGAGCCTTTTCCAGCTATCTACAGGCGAGAAGCAGGGTACACCCTGGACAGGTCGCCCAGTCCATCGCAGGGCTGACAGTGGAGCATTAAATACAAATGGAGGTGGAGTAAACCTGAGATGTTTACAGCTGTGGAGGCAGCAAAACTGCCAGCATGGACTCGTAACACCAGCACCACTTAGTTATTCTGCAGCAGGTGCCAGACGTGAACCAGACTGAACTGAGCCATGAGGGAGGAGATGGATCAAACTTTAGTCATGCAGCACAATGGGAACAGGACGGAGCACAGAGTTATGCATAGTACACTAGCATAGTGGCAGCATTAAAGACTGGTGGGTGTAAGCAGTGTCAAGCCTTCACCCCTTGCCTATATTTTATACAGTTATATAGATTTCATCTTGAATGTGTATATTTTACCCTGTCTTTCAAAGGCACTTAAGCCATTCTTATAGTCCTTATCAAAGCTTTTGCTGTTAAGCCCTGATTTCAGGGTCAGATCAGTGGAAAGCTGATGTCAATGAAATAAAATGCTGACCTTTTACACGTGAGCTATTATGGCAGCTACTGTACCTTCACATGCAGGGTTTGGCCTTTACACCGCACTGTTTTATTGAGCAATTCTCAGCTGTGTCACTGACACTGGCAACATCCATCACCAGCATCAACAACAGAAGAGAACATGCTTTTATTCAGCACAGATTTGATGGAATAAATGATACTTATGGAGTCATAAGACTCATAGAGATGATGAAATTTAGAAAATATATTGAATTCATCACTTAATTTGAGTCATTAGCATAAATTTTAGTCTCAAGTCAAATGGAACAATTACAGTAAATATCTTTTCAGAATCTGAACAATATATTTTTATATTTCAGTGAAATAATCGGCTTTGGCTGACTTGTATACTGTACAGTTTAAACATGTACAGTGTTTGCAGCCTCACTGACAATGAAGGAAAACAGTCTGTTTATCAGACAAATATTAACACACCAGCCTTAAATAGAGCATCTGCTGAGTCCGAGCAGTCCAACATTTACCAATAGACACAAACCTTTGCACCGCAAAGATCCCATTCTCTGTTTTCCAGTCCTCATCTACTCTGCCTGTTGTTTTGTTTGCTTTTGAATTTCCTTTTTTTTCTGCAGTCATTTTCCACTCCAACAGATGCATCGAGCTACAGGGGCTGGTTGCCATTTACCAAAAAAACTACACATCAAGCAAATTGTGTGGCAAGCTTTTTATGAGGCTACACAACAGGGAGTGGGGGATGAATCCAGGCTTTTAAAAAGGCCTCCTCTCCTCTCTCGCTCACTTGCAGGAAGTAGTTTATCCTTGCCTGTGGTCCCAGAGGCACAGGTATAACACCTAGCTCAGCTGTGCTTAAGGCATAAAAAAACATCTACCTTTATCTCACAATAATGTTCCACTTCTGACTTTATAGCTCCATAAACACAGTCGCAGTTATAACATAACACTATCATAGTTGTAAGTAGTCTATGGGGTTTTAAATGTGGACACAGTACAGAGGGAGCTGCTAACACATTAAGGAGGGTCCTGAAGGAAAGGAGGAGCCGGAACGCTGGGAAGGAACAGAGGTACAACAATAGAAAAGAAAGCAGGAGAACAAGTTGAAAGGTATAAAAATAACAACGAGTTTAAGACAAAAGGAAGGAATGAAAAAGTGTGACGGGAATACAGTAATTACAAAGAAAAAGACAAAATACAATGTGTGGGAGAGGAAAAACAGCAGAGTCAACAGCAAAGAAGATATTACAGTATTAAAAGTGTACAGAGTGGAAAAAGGCAACCATAGCATAAAGTGGAGATGTAGATGAGTCAGCTAAAGGGAGGAATGGAGCTGAGCTGGGCAGATGGAGGTCTACACCCTGCTACAGAGATGTGCTGAAATGTCTTCCCCACATCTGGGGCAGCGTTTGCTGTGCGGCACTTTGGCGTCTACTCTGCTCGGCTGGTTCGCACCGAGCTCAGCAGTAACGAGCTGCAGCTCAGTGTGGAGCTGCTTTCATTCTGTTTCCAATTAGAAGTTGACAAAAGTCATCATGGGTTCACGCTGGTAGAGGAGCTTCCATTCAGAGACGACAACAGACGAGAATGGTTTACTGATTATTTAGAAAGAGCACCAATTATGTGTAATGCGTATAAATCTATGGCAGCTCAACAAGCAGCATGTACTAGGCTACGTCATATTGTTAAGGACAGTTTTGCTTTTTAAAGAGCCTTATATATATTCTATATACTCCTCTTCATTAATGGTTTACAGTATGTTTGTTTTTATTAGTCCACCCCCAGTCCCTCTATCAGTAGGACACCCCTCACAGACCTAAGTGGATTGTAGAGTAATTTAGCTGGGAAGCAAGGCACGGGGGTTCACAGAGCCAGGTTCCAGATTAGCTCTGCCACCCATCTACTACCCCCCACCACCCCCAGTGAGAATCAGGCAAGCCAAACCCACGCTACCCAGGGCATCACAAGCATCACAGCCAGAACCACCCTCCCTCCTCCGTCACACTTGCACATTCTTTTACTCACGCTTGTTCATGCTCGCCCTGTGGGGACCTCCGCTCAAACCTATACACGTGTGTTGTTATGCAGGGAGGCCCAACCCCAGATTGACTCTTGCTCGTGTGAGGCCATGTACAGTAGTAGATCCAGTAGGCACAATAGGTTGTTGCCATAGTAACAGTACTACTAAATGTTATAATCGTGGTGTATTTAGCCTCAGATCGGGTTGCCAGTTTGAGAATAATATCGCTAGTTTGCCATTAAACCGAAGGCACCTCTCTTATTGTTATTTATAATAATCACATTTTCACAGCACTAAAGTAGCATAAAACCAATCAAAGTGGTAATACAGATCAGAAATAAACCATACATCCTTTATTTGTCATATGTCACGCTTGTTACAATGTCATAATGGAATTCATCCTCTGCATTTAATCCATTACTAGATGAAGACAATGGCAGCACAATATGTGGACATTTTTCTTTATTATCCTATTCTATTAAAATATAAATGTAGACCAACCAGTTTTATATATTTGGTGTTTGGTGTAAACTTCTAAATGTAATTATTTACCCATTAGATATAATAAATGTACTATTTTGACTTGGTTGCTGAATGAAATGGATGGGAGGTGTTTGCAAAGCCCACCTGGCCTGGGTTTCACCTCCGACTACAAGCTGTGTGGGTACTTGCTAAGCATTAGCTGTGGCATCAGGGGCATTTTGTATGGCAGAGATAAGAAGTTAGCTTCTGCCTTGGAGACCCAGGCCTATTAGCATGGCACTGTGCCATCTGCTGTGTAAGCCACTTGTGTTGGGGTCACCAGGAGAAGAACACCCATTAATCCCCTTCACTTTGTTCTTAGAAACCAGTTTGTAACTGGTCTGGCTGTGCTTCAAAGAACGCTGTGTAGCAACGAATGAGTTTATGCTAATAGAGTGGTGATTTCTGTTTAGTTATAAAAATGAACATTACAAGCAGTCATAAAGTGGAATTTGCTGTTCAAAGTTTACATTATATAATGGAAAAGAATCATGTAAGAGTGCAAAGAAAAGTTTGTTAAAACCTATAACTGCTTTCGCAGGCGCTTCTGTTGGCTTATCCACCAAAGTTTCCCACTTTTTAGGCTATTTAATTTGGACTAGCTTGCATTGCAGTAGCATGGGAGGCTTTTGCCAGGAGCACTGAAAACCATTTTCTGAAATAATTGGACAACCTACTTTTAGATATATGTGACCCACATTCTTGTCTTTCCCTATTTGCGCAACACGACTGTGCAATTTTACTTTTTTGTCTGTTCAGATGTTTCAAGTGGCCGGCTACTTACTGCAATGCCATGCAGTCTATTAATATTAGCGATCAGGTGCATGGCGTCTTATTGTTGTTATTCTCTAAAGCACGTGTCACTGTGTCCCTGATAAGACATTGAGAGATCCATTCTAAGGGCTGATTTTTAAAGCTCACCCTTGAATTTTTTAATATCTCATGAGCAAATCATCCCACGCCCCTGCAAACCTACATTAGATCCTGATGATGATTAAACATAAATCAGCAGCACAGCAAAGGAAACACATTTCTTGCTTACTTAATTATGCTCTGGTTGCAGCATGTAAACAAAACAGCTGTGTCAGCGATCAATTCATGCCGGGGGTGTGTTGTGGTATTGACAGAATGTTCTGCTGTTGCTTTCTTTTACTTCAAGCTAATTAATTCTTTGTAGACTTTCTAAAATTAGATCAGCATATTGCACTTCCTGAATTCACACTGGTTAGCACAGAGAAAATCCCAATTAATGCAGCAGTGACAGCTGGCTGCATTACAACTTACTGCTACTTTATAATGGTCATGCATAGGTGGTACAGTATAGTATATGTCACATATTTCAGCATGGAAGTGTAAACTGTAAAAGCTAGGCATTAGTTGCAAGATATGATTCTCTCAGACAAAATAATCCAAAAATGCAGAAACAGAAAACAAAGAATGTTGGACATCTGCATACTCATTAATGCCATCCCGCAGTGAAGCTATTAATGAGATGGCTCAACACAGGAAGTTGTTCGTCCAGTGTGTCACACATGATTTGAGCAGACTCTGCTGCTTGAAGATCACAGCTCGGTTGACCCTTCATCACACAGTCTTAGCTTGACCCGAAAGCTCTGTTCCTTTGTGTTGAATCACTACAGCAAATGATTTCCCCCCCTCTTCCAATAATGCATCTTTGTGACCTGTGGGCTTTGTCCAGTATTGAATCAAGTGAAATAGAACAATCTGGTATGATTGTTCAGTGTTATTTGCGTGGAAGCTATCATTTGTCTTGAGAGAAAAAGCTGAGAGCAGCTAATTGACATGAACATTGGCCTCCTGGCTTCGTCTCGGCTGGACTGAGAAAAGCTAGAGTTAGCACACACACACAAAGACTCGCATGTGCTCCCGTCCATGGAAACAGTGGGAGCTCTGTTTTGACCAGCATGCAAGGCTGTATCAGTGACAAAGTTGGAGGAAGGCCAGACACAATGACAGCCACTGGCAACAGGAGGCTGCAGCGATGGAAGACGCGCACACATCGATACTGCTACAAACACACATAAACATAAGTACACACATATATCCTCATAGAGTAGCATGCACATAGACATTTTATCTTGTGTAATGAAAATGTAATGAACCCAGAAACACACACACACACACACACACACACACACACACACACACACACACACACACACACACACACTCGCAGATGCCCTGGGCTGAGGGCTTGGCACAGCAGAGTAGATAGATTAGTGTAATAGTCTCAGCCAAGGCAATCATCTGCCCACTGTAGGGCTTCAGATACTGGCAGCAAGATCCAGCTCAGACACAAAGAAATTAGCCACAATGAATGAGTCCGTTTGGATGAGATCACAATGCTAACGGCATAACAAAGTCAAGAAAGGAAGCCCACTCACTTGCATGTAAGTGCATTGGAACATGGTCTAAACAGAGCAAGTCTCCATTGTTCTTTGTGTCTGTGACTTAGAAATGATGACAGCTGGGTCATGGTTACACCTCTATTATATGAGTGTACTACGAAACGTTAGCTTCGATAGATCCTGTTAGATGTGAATCCAGGAGTGTCATAGTTGATGGTCTCTCACAAGCAATAAGTTTTAAGGTGAAAGACACAGACTGTAATTTATTCATGTGGATGTGATGAAGCAGCACACACAGCCTGAAGCCATGCAAATAAATGGTACCATTCATAGATTTTCTACCAAAACCTTAAAGTCAACACAGAGGCATTTGATTTGAGCTTTGTAACTATAAAAACAATAAATACTGTAAATATGTGGACACAGATAATATTCAATAGCAGTGGTACATATGATTCTCCTTATCTTTACCAAACATATGCAGCATCTAAATCATCTATATACTGGATAAACATGTTGTTGTTGCTTGAAGCAACAACACAAGTTATTGCTCAGCTCTCACTCTTATATACAGTTGGGTTTATGACGCGTTCTACGCTAACGTTACAGGTACAGTAGCTCTTTCTGTGCAGCTGCTGCCGCTCTGCAGATAATGGAAACACATTTGTTTGCCTTGGTTGCCAGGTTTGCTCTTTTTTCTTCCTCCAGGTGCTACTGCAGCGCTGTAAGCTGGAGGAAGACGATGGAGCATTTACAACACATCCACGTTACATTCACCAACCACAAACACACACAGCTGCATGCCACCAGCTGGTGTTGCTGCGAAACTAGAGGCCTTGATGATATTTTAGCCATGTAGTTTCAGACGATGCTACCAATTCCAGCAGAATAGACCGGTTTACCCACGCTGTGTATGCGACTGCCTTCCACTTATTATCACTGCAGCTGTCTCCTCGTTTTATCAACTCCTGTGATGCTAAAGCAGTAATTCTAAGGTCTGGATGTTATGGACTTCAAACAGATCCCATTCAAACCACAGGCACTTACATTAAAGGGCAACTCCATCAGAGATTACTTTCAATATACATGAACCTGCAGAGTGCAGGTGAATATTATGCTTGTGTTATTATTATCCATTAAGACTCCAAACTAGGAGTCTAGGAAATGATATAATGTATGTCTTTATAGATATTTTTTCACAGTACACATTTCTAATAATGATTCATTTAGTTTGTTTTCTTACTTGTAAGATGAGTACATTAAGCTTTCAGACACTAATACAAGCTGATGCTGGTTCTAGATCAGCAAAGAGTTGGTCCCGGTGTTTGTGGCCAGTTGGCCAGAACAGTTTCTTTCGATGTCAGAATGTGAGAAATGAAGCTCTGGCTAATGAGTTCTGGAGCTGGCTCTGTGTAAAGGGGCAGAGGGTCTGTGGACGGAATATCCAGATCTGTGATAATTAAAATTCAAAAAGCATTTAGGGTCAAGACATGTTTTAATAATCAGATTCATATTTAGAACTTTTGCAGTATAAATGCATACAGCACTACACAGACATCCACCATGGATGAGTCACTTACTAGTGGTGATGACCGTGTTTGGGCTGGAAGTAAAATGATGAACCACAATGTGGAGGACCCACAGACTTTACACTGACACACCACAGCTTTGCTAATGTGACACATTAACACACACACACACACACACACACACACACACACACACACACACACACACACTGCAGGAATAACAAGGACTGTTTTTGTGAGTTTGCATGTGTCCAGTGACATTCACACCAACCATTAACCAGCACAGAATATCAATCTGTGTGTGTGTGTGTGTGTGTGTGTGTGTGTGTGTGTGTGTGTGTGTGTGTGTGTGTGTGTGTGTGTGTGTGTGTGTGTGTGTGTGTGCGTGTGTGTTCACCATTATAGCAACACTTGTGGTCAGCCAGCATATATATGGTCCTATTAGTATTCATGGGGTCATAGATGCTCTTGCTCCACCTCACACATGCGTACAGTGGTGAGGTGTTCCTCCACTGAGGGCTCGCTAATGACCTCACGCTACAGTCGTTCCATCAGTCCTAATACTACGCATTAAACCTTAACATTTCTACTAACCTTCACTTAACTCCAACTTTAAACCAGATGCTGAACCTGGCCAAAGTAGCCCTCTGCTGCTCTTAGAGCACACGAGAGGCTGCGAGGCGTGAACCCGCTGCCCTCTTTGGTTTTAATGAGGAATTTCATTATCATTTTAATGAGGGAACCCAGGAAAGCTGACGAGACGTTTTAAGACAAGTGAAGGACAAATGTGCAAATCCTGTCGTCAGTGTGACAAGTGTCCAGTGAAGAATAACCAGCTTGTGATTGACTGGACACAATTTCCATTTGATATTTCATTTTAAAACACAAAGAACATGTTGTGCTGTAGTTGGAACGCAGAGACTCTCACTGATGACTTCTCATTTTATACACAGTAGAGGTCAGCTTGTTCATTCGTCATTGTCCCTTCTTCAGTCTTGTATTATTTTCCACTTTGTTTATTTGTCCTATTTCAATAATAGGACAATAATAATGCTTTTTTTGTACAAAAAAAAATCTCCAAAAAGTTTTTCTTCATGAGAATGCAGAGAAACATTTACAATCTGTATGCACCCTCCTCAGAATGATCCCCCCATCTAGCAAGAACTTCCTGGTCAACAACCTGGCGGCGGGCACCCAGTACGACCTCTGCGTGCTGGCCATCTACGATGATGTCATCACCTCGCTGACGGCAACGCGCGTTGTCGGCTGTGTGCAGTTCAGCACGGAGTCGGAGTACATGAGGTGTCACTTTATGCAGTCGCAGTTCCTCGGCGGGACCATGATCATCATCATTGGAGGGATAATAGTGGCCTCGGTGCTCGTTTTCATCATCATCCTGATGATACGGTACAAGGTGGGTCTCTTTGTCCAGACAGACGGAATTAAAAGACGGGCCTTTTCATTATGTGGGAAGATATTCACACGGCAGCCATATACTGACTCATTATTTTTTAGTGTTGCAGTGCTGTCTAGGTGCCCCCACATAGACATACATTATGACAAATACTCACAGTAGCACTTACACAATAAACATCATTTAGTGTATTCATCAAAAAAACTGAACTGTGTGTTGACGGCCTCTATAATCCAAACAGCTTTTGTACTGTGGATTAAAAGAACAAGTCCTTCCTCTCTGCTCCTGTCTCTCCTCAGGTGTGTAACTCTGGCGAGGGCGGTAAAGGCGTCTCACTGTCAATGACCAACGTCCACTCGCAGACCAATGGGCAGCAGTCGCAGGGCTGCTCCGTGACTCCCAGCGCCTCCAAGCACGGCTCCGTCGGATTAGACGACCTCTCAGGGGGCGCGAAGAAACGGAGCGGAGCAGCAGCAGGAGGAGGAGGAGGAGGAGGTGTGGGCAAGGACACGATGACTCAGTCATCCGAGTCATCGCTGCCTGACTGCTCCACGGCTACGTCGGTTCTCAGCCAGTCCTGGACGGGAAGAAGCCCAACAGCTGGAACCGAGGATCGAGTGAGTGAGGACAGAGCCCAAGCTGTCGTGCTGTCGCCCAGCGCCGCCAAGCCCAAGAGGAAGCCCGCTCCCGGTAAGCCGGGCTCAGTGTGCTCCAACGCGTCGGCTCCCTATGAGAACCTCCCCTCCTCCTCCTCTCGCCCTCCTTCCGTGTCTTCCTCCACCGCCTCCTCCGCCCTGCTCCCTTCTTCCAACCCTTTGGAAAACCTCAACACCAACCGCAACAACTCCACCTGTCTCAACCAAACGCCACCTCCGCTGGCCCCGCCCCCTTTCTCCAGCCCTCTGGCCACGCCCAGCCCCGTCCCCTCCATCCGATTCAGAGAGACCCCCATCCTGCGCCGGGCTCCTTGCACCGCGTCCTCCTCCGCCTCCACCAAGTACCAGACTCTCCCCACAGAGGAGGGAGGAAGGAGCCGGGCCAGGAGGAGGTACTCGTTGAGTGAAGGAGGCTCTAAGACTCACTCGTCCCATCTGAGAGGAGGGGGAGCGCCAAAATTAGGGCGCATAATGCGGAACAAAAGGAGCCAATCAATGAGCGGGATGCTGCTCCATAAAGACAATGAGGAAGACTCAGAAAAAGGCCGCTGTGATTCAGACTGGATCCTAGAAAGCACGGTTTGAACCAGGACGTTAAAGAAACTGGTTTATTCATTATCGTTTCTCTTTTGTATGAGGCCACGTCTGAGGCTGTGTGTGTGTGTGTGTGTGTGTGCGTTAGAATGTGTGTTTCCGGTGTGTACGCGTGTTGATGTTAGTAGAGCGCCTGCCTGACTTGGAGTGCGTCCTGTAAACATAAACCATTTTTATTTTTTCATTTTTCATAACTTTTTCTCCACAACCTTTTGTATTCAGTTTACACGGTATCTGTTTTACAGCAGGTGGAATGATTTGCCTTGTCTCGTAGCGTCCGAGTGGTCTCGTCGGTTCCACTTTATAGCACAAATGAAAACAAGACAGCCGGCTCGCCACGTCATTTCCTGAGTCACACTCACCGAATCTGAGAACACCACAAAATGGGGATTATTACAGGAAAAAAAAGGATAATGTGAAAAAAAACAATACAAAACTGAACAAAACACCACTGTTATCAATCACACACCCACAGTAAATCTGTGTCCATAACCGTGGCAAGAGAATAGCAGTCTGTGCCTTCTTTTGCAGTAACAGACCTTCTGACAGATGATCTTACCAGACTTTGGACTCCACTACAGCTCCACGACTGAGAGACGGGGTGACCAGAGGAAGAGCGCGTTCACACATAGCCTTTTACCTACTGAGGAGTGCAGATGCAGACACGAACTGGGACGACAACAGCAAACTGAGAGAAACTCTAAAGGACCTCTAATGAAATTGCTATTTTTTAATGGGAAGAACAAACAAAAAGATAAAAATCTCGTGAGCTTTTCACTGCAGCCTGTGTGGGTCACAAGCTTCGGATTCTGTACAGAAGAAGACAACATGTACTGTGTTGTTATGTTGTGTAAAATAAAAATGGATAAAAACAACTGGAACCGGTTTCTCCTGCGTCGATACGTCTTCAGACCTCCTTGTCAGACGTGGGCGGTTCTGCTCTGAGTCCCACGTCTTCCTGAATGAGGGAAACACCCACTGGCCACTTTATTACTGTAGGTTCTGCTGTGAATCATACTTTTATAGAATTGAAATGACCCGAATAATTGGTAACATAGAATTAAAGGCAGAGTTGCTGCACTGAACCACATTAGACTATACTGCTGTTCCTAATAAAGTGAACAGTGTGCTTGTTAAGGGATGAGGCGTCAATTACCCCATGTGGGTTTATGCCTTCACTGTGTCACTGTGTTTTTCCACGAGGTGACATGTCTGTGCCAGATGCAACTCATTTCCACCAGATGTTCCTGACACATCACAAACATTGTGTTAATTTGAGTCAGAAAATAAACTGAACATGGAAAAACACATTAAAATCCTTTCTTTTTAAAACCTATTGAGTAACGCAATAATGCAGGTGGAATAAAAGCTTAACAGCAGGACATCAGCTCTATAAGCGCCCACCCTCCTACACAAGTCGCTGCTGCAGTAACAGACTCGCTGTGGAAGAGAGCTGCTTCTCACCCCAGCGAACGGAACTACTTTTACATGTATATTATTTGATACATTTAAACAAACCTGTCATGGACATGTTGGTTTTTGAATGAATTCTATTTGTGATTTCCAAAAATCAACGCTAAAATCATGAAAGCACTGTTTACAGCTGGTGTCTGAGCTGGTTCCACCCTCTTGTCATGTTCAGCTCATAGATTTCTGGTTGTCTCTCTTTACACAGACCTGACTCTCAAGCACAGATCTTCAGTCCTGAGATGAGGTTGGATGAGAAGCTTAACACATCGTCTCTGCTGTGTCTTTGGGGTCAATGGGGGTCGGAGCTTCACCTTTACACCAGCAAACAGCTGAATCTGACCACATCCATTAAACCTGTTTATTAATCCTTTCCCCTCTCACCTCTGCCCACAGTAAACCTCAAACCAGCTAAAAGCTGCCTTCACAGACCAGAGGGCAACCTGGGGCCCACGGCCAGTACGGCTGAAGTCACAATGTGTTAACATCACTGCAGGAAATTGATTTGCTTTGCAATTAAATTACTGAAGATTCTTTGACGTGAAGCAGATCTGACAGGCGGTGGATGGACGTTCTCACTTCAATTACCAAACATTGCTGTTTTAATGAGGTAAATTGAATTGACTGAAGCGGCGATGGATCCTCGCTGACCTTTCTGAGAAGATGTGAGTGTTTATTCTGTGTTTCTGGGCTCCTGCGGGGCCTTCGGCTGAAGTCACATGTTACAATCTGGCAAACTTGTTTAATTAAACAGAGTGAGCTTCAAATCCCAACTCCAGCGGGATTAAAGGCGCATCCACCCCCTGCTGCCGTGCTCCGCTATCACATTCAGGTCCTCTTCTGGGTTTTACATTTCAATAGCTGATGATGGCGGCAGTCATGAGGTGAATGTTTAAACAGGCACCCGAGTCACTGGAGAGTAATACAAGAAGACGAGAGGGGAAACAAGTTCCTCCCAACGATTCTCATTGTTTTGTTGGACTGAGACATGAGCTCACACACTTTCCAGCGTCCTCTCTTGTGCCTCCATCACTGACCTTGTAATGTTTTTCTTAAGCTGGTACTAGTAAGAGGCTTTACTAGTGAATATCCCCACCACAGGCTTCTTTCTCCTTTTTTCTTCTCTTTCGTTACCTCTTGCTTCCCGTCTCCCTCCTTCCACCTCGTTTTTAACGTCTCTTTTATATCTTTAAGGGTTTAGCAGCGGCTCCTGGACGGCTCTGAGTGATAGTTTGTGCAACAGTAGAAGCTTAAAATCATAATCTGTGCCAATTACTCTGCATTTCAGAACGCACTCTGAAAAAAGGTGCACAGCTAATGAATAAAGTTTGGTTGAGACTCCAGAGGGATGTAATCTGTGGCTGGGTAGGAGAACGCTGAGGGGAGCCACATGCCACATGTCTGTGAGTGACGGTTACATATGCAGAGCACATAAACCCTTTGAAAGTCTAATGTTTAATATTATGAGCACAGTAAAGGAGGGGACAGCTCTGGTGTATTTCGTTGATTTAAAGCAGATGATGGAGGTATATTTATTTTAATGATTCTAATTCAGCTTATTCTTTACAAACCTCTTCGCTGACACACTTTCCACCCGTTAGTCCTTGTCAGGGCAGAGTCTATGCCAGCTGTCAATCAGGCGAGAGGGAGGGTTCACCCTGGACAGGACACCAGTCCATCACAGGGTCACATGTGAGTATCCAGCTAAGTCAGGAGTACTAACCACTGCACCACCACTATGCACCAATTGTGTGGGAGAAAGTGTGGGAGTGAGTATTAGAACTTTAGAGGCTGTTTTTATGTCTGATTAGGTTCATCAGTAAAGGGTAGTTTTGTTGAACTGCAATAAAGTGGCGATGGATAAAGTGTCTAAAAAGTCGCCTCAGAGAATTTCCAGCTCACAGAAGGTACCAAATTATGAGTGCACAGTGAACGCAGCGTTGCCTACAGTTTTACCAGCTCTGAGTGACACAGGGGCTGCTGGAAGCTGAGCTCATAGTGAGGCTCTGTGCTTGTCATTTGGTGGCCGTGGGAACATTGGCTGCAACCTGTGTCTCTGTCTGTCTGGATGTTGGCTAAGGTGACAGGGAGGGACCTGACTGAGTGCATGCACTTTTACAGCAACACGTCGAGACTGTCACTAGAATTCTGTTCCACTTGTCCTTGCGGTTAACATTATATAAAGCTTATCATTTCATTACTAGACTAACATAAATAGAATATGTTTGACCAAAGTCACACTTTTGCTCTTGCAGCTGACTTGTGTTAATTAATACTTAATGCAAAACTACATAGTTCTTTCCTGGAAAGACTCCAGGAAGTGATTAGTAATTAATGCGTCCAAGAAATAATGGTGTGTGTGCATGTGTGTGTGTGTGTGTGTGTGTGTGTGTGTGTGTGTGTGTGTGTGTGTGTGTGTGTGTGTGTGTGTGTGTGTGTGTGTGTGTGTGTGTGTGTGTGTGCGCGCGTGTGCGTGTGTGTGTGTGTAATATCCAGTTTGGGTTCCCCCACTACGGTATCAGAGTCAGATCGTGTTCTCAGTATCAGCTTCTGCCTATGCCATTCATATGGTTATATGAGCATCAGAGTAGGTGGACACACACACACACACACACACACACACACACACACACACACACACACGCACACATATCTTTCTCTGCAGGAGATTTGCCATTCAGAATAATCTGTGCCCTCAGGGACGATGGTGCTGTATAATGAACTGAACACTAATTATTTTGCTCTGTGTGTGTGTGTGTGTGTGTGTGTGTGTGTGTGTGTGTGTGTGTGTGTGTGTGTGTGTGTGTGTGTGTGTGTGTGTGTGTGTGTGCAGACAGTGCTGCAGAGTCTTTTTAAAGAAAATGATACAGTGTCAGACATGCACCTGTATGTACAGACACATGTACAGTAACCGGCCTTAAAACAGACTTTATTATTATTGTAATTTATTTATGGAACTTTAGCCGATGCCTCTTCTGTGTGACAGAGATGCGAGTCAAAATGTGCTGAAAGTATAGGTCTTGTCCTGCTTGAGCACTGCACTGTTCTGGAGAGAACACGGCGAACAAAGAAGGTTTCCTGTTGTTCCCTCTAGTTACATATTTAACAGGTTACCATCGCCATTTCAGCAGAGAAAGAGCCACTGATGTGCTGCACTGTGATGAAAAGAAGAACGCAACTTCAGAACAGAGAACTTGTGCTTTCACACTGGTTTCTGTGGAGATCCATCAGATGATAAATGATGATTTAGTTTGATTTCATGAATAATTTCCAGGCAATGTTTAAATAACCTGTTGACTTCACTCAGATGGGTGAGTTTGTTTACTGTGTTAAATTACATTTTGCTATTAGAACCGATACTGAACAGTGACATTTACAGCCAGCTCCCATCAACTGTCACCTCACACAGGAAGCATTTACCATGACACCACTGGGTTTAATGAAATTACAGGCAGCCTCACTCGCAGGTTTCCATTTGCATTTTCAATTTGCAAATGAAAATGTTCTAAAAAAAAAAAGTCTAAATATCACAAACTGTTTTTCTGCTTCACTGGTGTAAAGTTCGATCTAAAAAAGTGCAATCAGGAAGCATCTGACTCAGATGTTCAGTGAAGCCTCGGCTCAGAGGATGAGACCAAGACATTCTACTTTAAATGAGACCTGAAGTCTGTGTCGACTCAAGAGTCGCTGCCTCCGTCCTTCAATTAAGACACGGAATAAACTAACATACCTGCGAGTTTCTGTTGTCGATGTTTGCGTCAAAAGCTTGATTATGGATCTTTCTCATTAGGACCTACAAACTGATTCAGATGATGGATCTAAAATAGAAAATGATAAACAGTAACTAAACTTAGCTGGAATAGGAGCAAGTGAACCAATGACAAACAGATCAATAAAAACAAGGACACGTGTAACAGTTACTATAAAAATGCTGCCTCAGTTTCTCCCCTCCATTAATAATATGAGTCTACAATCATAAAGAACATGGCCGTGTTAAACTGTAATAGAAGCTCCAGCAGTTACAGTTACATACAGAAAACAGGCTCGTGCGCGGCAAATGTCGTAAATCAGGAATGGAGCTTGGAGCCAAACGCACTTGAGAGGCTTTAAGGTGCAGTAGGTACAGTAAGGTACAGTAGGTGCTGTATTAAGGCTCTGCAGCTGGTTGGGTCCTGCTCTGGACCTTGTTTCCCCTCTGCTTCTGAGGATATTTGTATTTAATTTAGGGGCCAAGGAAGGAAATTGGACTGATTCCTGTTCTGTATTGTCTTGGTCTGGTGCCTGTTGTTTTCTCTAGTTACAGTAAAAGCTCTGAGGGCCTTTGCTTCTTGCTCTGCCCCAAGAAGCTGTTGGGCCACGGAGTCATTGTGTAAACTAGCATCAAAGGTTTTGTTAATTTGAAAGCTTTTCTTCTGTCACATAGTGGTCCCATCTATGACAGTAAATCATGAGGAGCTTGATTTACTGTTTAACTTTTTGTTCATAAGTAAAACCTTCATTTGAGTCTCAGGGGAAGTTTAGACTTCCTGGTACAGTATGTCTGACTGCAGATGAAGAACTTGCTCCTGGCCTTTTTAGCTCTGCTGCTATCTGCACTGTGGTCAGGTGGTTGCTCCGTTAGCTGCTAGCTTACAGTACGACGTGCACATGCTTGCTTAGAAGGTGAGCTCCAACACAGAGGCAGTATGAATCCACCACTAATGTGAGATAGTTCCTCCTGTTTCTAATGCAGTGTTAGGCTCCAAAACACGTGTGATCCTTCCTACTTCAAAGGTCCATCTTCATAAAGTGAATTAATAAAGAAACACATTGACCGTATATAAAAACAGTAATTAACTGTATGTAGGTCTTGTTGAGGGGACAAGAGAAAAACCCCTCACACGTTAATCAGTGACACAGAGCCCCAGCGGTGGGATGAGCCACTGGTGATGAGCATTTACAGATATATTAGGCTTTCCAGCAGCGGGCTGGTGGGGGACCGGCAGCTGTGCGCCGTCTTTGCTAAGAGACCACCAGAGAACAGGAACACGGCTTCCCTCCACAGCGCCGCTCCGCAGGAGAGGCTCCCGTTGGCGGCTCCCTGAGGGACGTGGAGCCGGTGCGTTGGGAGACGACAGCAGGAGTCAGGCCTGGGGTTCCTGGCTGTGTTTAGTGTCATCAGCTGTTTCTGCTCATGTCATGCCAATCTCTCAGCAGCAATACCCCTACAACAAAATATAAAAAGGGACAAAAAAACCCAAAAAACAGGAAAATAAAAAGGTTCCACCTTAGGTAAACACACTACCCTCCACCCCCTAGTCAGGAACAGCCAAGCCAGACCCAGAGGCCACGGTGCTTCCGCCCGGATCATCAGCAGCGCAGCCGGCAAACCTCTGTTTAACATCTGCAGCGCTGCTGGTCAGTGGATTCAGGTGTGGCCTTAAGCGATGACAGATGGACTTCATTTGTTCTAATCACTTGCTCATTTGCTTCTAATCGGTTTACCTCCATTCACCCATTCATCACCATGTACTTATAATGATGTTTACAGCGGGAGGCGGAACAATGAAGCTGAATGAATGCGGCCCGAGCCTCCAACTGGTCCTATCGCCTCCATGTTGACACAGCCTGCATTGACAGCGCTGCTTCTGCTAGTTCTCCTTCACGCCACCAATATTTGGCTTCCTCCTCTGCTGCTGCTGCTGCTGCTGCTCGTGTTCAAATATCTCCATTCCACCTGAAGGCTCTGTCTCTCCAGTGGGAGATGTTATCAGTGTCATTCCTCACCCCCCCACTGTGCTGAGCCTGGTGTTGCTGTTAAATATGAATGCTGTGCATAACATAATAATTCAGTCTATGCTGCTTCGCCACTGTACTTCAGGGGGCCTTCGGGGGCTGTGGGAGTTTTTTTTTTTTGCTAGATGATAGAAATACCAGATCGTTACTTGGCAGTGCTTTTGTAGCGTTTAAAACGTACAGTAACAGCCAGATGTTGTTAGAATGAGACATTACGTTGAGAGTTGACAGGCGTCTTTCTGACCGACTCCAAATGGATCCACTGCAGTAACGCTCAGACAGCATCCATCACGGACGCAGGCTCCGCTTCTGCTCCCTCAGGTTATTTATACACAGTTCACACGGCTCACTGTGCCATCCTGCACTTTATAAATCACAGGCTTCTCCATTTGGTCTCCATTGACTCATTGTATCCACGAATAAGCACAAAGCAATCATCAACCCACCACCTACTCGTGCACGGTGGAGATAATACAAAGAAGCCCTCAAAGCAAAGCTGATGAACACAATCCAAACAAGTCCCACCAGCTGCAGCGGCAGAATAGATTTCACCCACCAGTGTCAGAGCGAGCAAGGTGTGAAGACACGGAGAGACACAAGTGGAAAGCTTCTTGAAAGGCTGCAAAACAGAACGGAGCAGAAATGAGAGGACGCCTTCAATGGGACCACTTCAGGGACAGAAACCCTGAAAGGCAGCGAGAGATAGTGTAGGACAGCGTAAATGATAGTGGAGAACAAGAGGCGAGAGGGAGCGGCAGGAAATAGGAAGGGGGTGCTGGGAGCAGTGGCTGGGATCAAAGTGTCGTGACTGGGCTGTTTATTTTGTCAATCCAATATTTCCTGATGCAGGACAAGAGAGTGAAGCCAGAGGATCAAAGTGGAGCCGTGTTAACTCACCATGTGTATATAGGCGCTAATGGGGCACAGGGAAAACACTCTAATTGCTCGTATTGGATTTCTGTAGTGTGTGAGTTATCTGACTGCGTAGCACGACTGCTGCGAATAACTATTACAGCGATAGAAACTCGCTGCAGACGGAGGAAAATGCAAACAGGTAATGCTTTTATACATCACAATAGATGTTCACGCAGTGAATATGAAACAAAACCATGTGTTGATAATAGAGGTGAAACTCCATCTCACAACATGTCTAGTTAAATTTAGGTTTGATAAATAAATGGATGAATGTATTTTTATGTAAACACAGTGATGACTCCTACTGACCACCTCACATCTATGCGTCCAGCTTTAATATATAATAGTGTTGATTTGGTTCTGTCTCACCTTTGACGTCACCTCTTGGTTCCATCTTTACACCTGAACACAGTAAAAGTCCTTCTGGTTTGTTAAAGCCTCAGAAGTCATCTTCTGACCACGTTGATTCACAGTTCATCGTTAGTTGCTATTAGCTTCCTGGAGCGCTTGTTTGTCTCTGTTCAAGTGATGGCTGGAGGAGCGGCACAGGAGAACACGAAGAAGGTGCTACGACGCTGTGATCGATGCAACGATAAGTGACAGGCATTAACTCCGTGCAGTAACTCTGTAACACTGTCTACGTTTGTATTCCAGTTATGCCGTGAAGCTCCAGGAACAATCAGAAGGTGTCAGGGACATTCAGCAATGCAGCCTTGACAACATCATCCATCACTGTACGACTGATAACGCTGCTTATTCTTCTTACATGACATCTGAATGCCACAGTCTTTGCATCTGAAGTATTTCTATTTCACACATATATATATATATATATATATATATATATATATATATATATATATATATATATATATATATATATATATATATATATATATATATATATATATATATATATATATATCCTCTAAAAATCTCACTAATGAGAAACCAAAAGCCAATTTTACCCGGCTAAGAAATGTGCAGCACACAATCTACTGAACATTTGTTATGGCAGCGAAGTGCTGCAGTGAGTGTGAGACGTTTTAAGGGTTTTTGAAAATAATGAAAGCCTGTGACGCCTGTGCACTAAGTTAATCCTGCAGCAGCCGACAGTGGGAGCCCGGTGGTAAACACGGCGGAGGGTTCGGCGTCTACGCAGGCGTCATTAGCTGCGTGACGGAGGGAGGACGCTCTAAACCAGGTCGTTGTTCTAATCTCTGTCCGTTTGTGTCTTTGGAAAGATGATGTAAGTTTTGCTCTTGGACAAAGGAACAGAGAGACTTGGCCGAGCCGTCGTCGCTAATGCTCTGGTTGAAAGCACACCTTCTCCAGGCTCCAGGTGCTACTGACCCACCACTCAACCCTCACACTGTATATTATGACGCTTCTCTGTCTTTGAAACAGTGCTGAGCATCTTAAAGCTGATGTCAGTGCTGTGAAAGTGAAAGAGTTTTCGCCACATGTTGTCACGTCATTCATTCATGGAGGAGTTCAGACTATTGCATGAGCTTTAGCTCCTATTTATTTTCCTCTTGAAGTCAATGGCAGACAGGGAAGTACCCTTCTGCTGAAATGCCTGACGTTATGGCCACTGTAGTCCCACCTGACCTGCACTGTAGTTCTACATCATCTACAGAATTTAAACTGGGAGTGAATATTTAGTTCTTTGAGCAGAAAAAGGAATGACGCATGTCCGGGTGGAGGCTGCTGCATCAGTCAATTTACACCAATCACACAATTAGCAGCATAGTTTTTGTGTCCTGAGATTCTCACATGCAGACATCTTTTCAGCCCAAGGAACTTTTCATTAGTTGTTGAGCCTCTCAGATCTGCAGTCGTGCGTCTGACCCTTGCTGCCGGGTGAAACACAGAGCTTGATGTTCAGACCTCGGCTGGCGTCATTCCCAGTAATCCCATTATCTCCTATGAACCTCATTTTACCTGCAGAACCCAATGTGCAAAGGCACCAGAGGTACAGCTGGTCCTCACACACACACACACACACACACACACACACACACACACACACACACACACACACACACACACTACACAAGCAACTGGACAGTTGTGAAAACACTTGTGCATTTGGTAAGTGATGTTTTTCTTAACTTCATTTAAACCAGTGCAAATATTTTCTGTTCAAATACTGCTGTAGATATAAAGCATAATTGCTGTGCATTGTTTTTGTTATTATTCATAGTGGTTTGAAACATAAAACTATGGAGACATAAGATCATACAGTAACTGCAGGTTAGTGATGCTTTTGTGTGTCTTGTTTTTCTGAACTTGGAGAAGTGAGTCTGCTCAGCTGGGACCCAGCACAACAGCAGCCAGAGGCCCAGCAACACACACACACACACACACACACACACACACACACACACACACACACACACACACACACACACACACACACACACACACTGAAATGTGATGCGTCAGTGGCTTTGCTCACAGCAGCCTTTTAAGTGGGTAAATTACTTGGCAGCATTAGTGGTTTTCTTGTACATGCACTAAGTCAGTGCAGGCTTTTATTTTGCCTTCGGCTCAACTTTGGTGAATTTTGACAAGTCTGCAGCGTTGACTAACAGGAAGTCGCCGACACTGCTGACATGTGAAGGAATAGTGAATAAAATGAATGCTTTGCTGTTTCTATGACTTTTGGAACTTAGTATAGTTTCTGGGTTTCTACAGTAGATGATCCTGACTAGTTCACCACACAAATACACACTATGACCTGTTGTCCCTTTAGCAGACAAACTAAAGCCACTGATGTGTGATATTGAACTAGCAGGTGTAGGAAGCGAGTCCAGTTTCCTGCATCTTCCGCCTTCAGCTCCACTGACATCATTTCTAACACAAACCTCTGCTTCCCCATTCTTTAACCAGGAACTGAGCACTTCTTCTGAAGGAATCAATATTCGTCACACGTCAACCTCCTCTCTGTTTTGGCCTTGACTGGCGTCGGCATAGCAACATTCCGCTTCCTCTAAAATATGGCGAGGCAGCCAATCAAACGCAAGCGCTGACCCTGGAGAGGCAGCCATAACAACGCGTGAGCGTCTGTCTCAGTGCTGGAAACGCACGTCCTCGTGGTTTTATGAGCAGAGACCTTTGACTTCAGCCTGTCATTCATCCTGCTCTTGATGGTTCACAGCCTCCGCCCGTTGTCTTTCCACCTTCTGGAAACTTTATTTCCGTAGAGTGTGTCCTGTAGCTTCAATCTGACGATGCCTCTCGCTTTGAAGGTGACTTTGACTCGGAACCAGATGAACTCTGCATGTTTATCAAACACAAACAGATTATAACTCACGTAATAAACATGAGATACAGGCTAGACAACATTTAGACGTTTAAAGATGCATTAGCGGTTTAGTTTCTATCATCTGGGTGATGATGTTATTATTAGACCCAAAGTTACATCAGCCAACCAGCCGTTAAGCCCTTAAATAGGTGCTGTACACCAGTTAGACAGCAGGAGAAGGCCCAGCTGCTCAGGCTGGAGCCCACCTCGCTCTAATGGGCGTGGGTAAGATAATTAGGTCTATGATGATTGTAATGTGATGTAATGTCAGATTCACAGCAATCGGATTCCCCTCTTGGGAACAATCGAGCATTGGTCCATCCAATAGGACGATTAAGTTAAAATCACCTGAGAGAGTAACTGTAATAACTTCATAAAGGAGCAGCTCCTCTCATTTTGTGTTTGTGTGTGTGTTTCGTTTTGTGGGGCCTTCGCTTTAGTTCTGTATTCATGAAGGTTTTCATTTTAACGCAGCTTTTCATGCTTATTCTCGCTGCGACTCAAATTGTCCTCAGAGCTGAATGGTTCGTCCTTCTGTCCTTAATTAAAACCAGGAATAGACGTCGCGCACGCAGTCTGCATTCCTTTGAACGGAGTCGTTTTAGGATTCTTTAAGCGGAGGCCGAGCTTTGTGCAGAATCACAATAACAGGACATCCTTGTTTGTCTGACAGCTGACTCTCTCTCTGTAGCATCATTAATAGCGCTGCAGCTGAACACAGCATCTTTCAAAGCGTTGAGCCGTCTGCTCTCTGCACGAGCCTCTCTTCTCTGTTTGTCCTATTTTAGTCATTGTTGTGTTTCACTCGGTGCCATCTGGTCTACACTTAATCCCCTTATGGCCAACAACAGCTAACCTGCTGGGAATTGACAGCTCCTTCTTTCTCTCAGCGCATTTTAGATTGTCTGTCTGCATTAAGGACAACACAACGCACAGCACTGTTTACAGCTGTATAATCGGAAATGAAACAAGATTTACCATCAATGTTGCTCTATAGCGTAGCAATTAAGAGTGTAATGTGGAGACGATGACGATGATATTGATGATGGAGACAATGATGATGACGACGATGATGATGAAGACGATGATGACGATGATAATGATTATTATAATTATAGCCACGAAGACGATGACGACGACGATGAAGACAATGATGATGATGATGATGAAGACGATGATGACGATGATGATGATTATGATGATTATAACCACGAAGACGACGACGATGATGATGCTGCTGCTGAAGATGATGACAATGATGACGCTGGTGATGGTGATGATGATGATGATGGTGATGTTGCTGGCAATGATGGTGGTGTTGTTGTTGCTGGTGATGATGGTGGTGGTGATTGTCACAGTTTGAGCATCATTGTCTGGTTTCTGCTCTGGTTTTGTCCTGTCTTACTCTCCAGTCACATGATGATGTAGTCAATCTGTAATCAAGTCATGCATTTAAACCTCAGTTCTCCTCACGTTTTCTGCCAGACTGTTAGACCATGTTCCTTGTGTCAACTCTCCAGCGTTCATTCCAGTAAGTCCATCCGTGTACCAGTTCTGTTTCTCAGTTCTGATGATGATCGTAATGATGATGATGGTGATGATGGTGGTGAGGATGATGATGTGATGATGATGGTGATGATGTTGGTGGTGATGATGGTGATTAAGACGATGATGTTGATGATTTATGTGGCGGTGGTTAAATGACTTTTCCCTCTTTTGTTTAACACATACATTGATTGGGAGAATGACTTTTTTTGTTTGTTTTAACCACACTCTGACTGGTTTCCACACCCGTCTCGTGATCCATACTGGCGGCAGGTGGGGGACCTGTGGCTGAGCCCCTTCTCATAGGGTGCTTGTGGCAAAGTGAGCTCAGGCAGGCAAACATGCTCTCGCCCTTAGGTGGCTTTGAACCAGCAGTCTGCCCTCGTCCCGTTTGTCTGTTTGTTGTGATCTACAGCAGCATTAATGATAAAATAACAGAAAAACGATTAAGACCTTGTACGTTCTTGCCCTCATGGGCGAAGCTTTAACTGTGGTTCTTCATTTGTCCCACTCAGACCAACACGGTACCAAACGTGTCTCCTGTGACCCGGGTTGATGTAGGGCAAACACGCGCAGGATAAACCCCTTCATCATTCTGTCAGCGGCTCCTTCCAGGTGTGGGACCCGACCGTAAATGTTTTCTCTCATCGGACAGAGTCACTCTTCACTGTGTCACAGAAAAACCTGCCTCAAAGCATGAACCCCCTTCGACTAAACCCGTCACTGTAGCGCGTCTGGGAGAGACTAGGCATTCTTCTAGTTTTGCTTCCGCAGAGGTTGTCGTGTTTGTTAAAAAACAAAAGAAGAAACATAATTGATACTTGATGACTCAGTGTAGAGTTGAAAAATCGATGCAACAGATGAATTGTGTGGAGTCGGATTAAGGTTAGGTCTGAACGTGAATGTCACAAAAAACAAATGCATTTATCATCTGAAATATAAAAGATTTCAAAAACTCCAAACTTTGTTGATTAAATCCACTCTGACTGATCATTCACCGTGTTTTCAGGCATTTATTTGGCTCTAATTAAGCTGTTGAGTGAAGTCAATTTCTTTCACTGACTCATTTGTGAGAACCAATTAGTTGCCATTTAATAACCTCTAAAAACCGGATAATTCGTTTCCTACAAATTATTAACCTGACACCCCTTGAATTTCTGAATGGTGACCTGAAGAAAGAATTAATCAAATTCTTCAAACTACTGTATGTGCGTCACTGCAAACTGGACTTACAGGCTGTTGAGAGAGATTGCTCTGACAATAGATTTACTCAGGTTATGTTCAGCACATGATACAGTAGCTGGAGAAGCTGCTTTGACACACATTTTCACAGGGGCTCATATAATAAAAGACTCCTCTTTTTCTTTCAACCATCGAGGGATCAGCAGGACCCGAAGGTGGAAGACAGTCGAAGCTTGGGATGCGGTAAATACCTGTTCTTTGCCCTCTGGATGCAGCATAATGAATGAAATACTCCAGCAGAATATGGTTCATGCCCCACTGGTGCCGTGCAACAGCTGGACACACAGGACAGCCTGCTCGACGAGGTCGGCCACAGCTGTGAGAGCTCCAGACGGAGGGGAAGGGCCTTGGTAATGGGGTCAGTGGAGTGTTAGGGGGAGAGGGCCGAGGCGCTGTGGAGGGTAATGGTCGCAGGATGACCACGGCAGGCACCTGGGGCTCGGAGCATCGTGAACAGTCCCTCACACCTCTGAGGAGGCTGCTTCTCAGGGCCTGCACTCAGAGCGGGAGGCTGGGTCCCATAAGCATAGAGAGAAAGGCCCTGCATGTTATATGTGGATAAAGGGGAGGATCCCATTATGGAAATGTTCTGCGTCAACACCAGTCTGGGACCAATGAGTAAGTCAGTGCTATGATGGACTGAGGCCTCTGGAGGCTCCTTGAAATGACATTGAACTTAAATTATTGCTGTTTGTAGTGATATTGTATAAGGTCATGTGTGTGGCTACAGGTTAATGTTTCTGATTGGTTGATGGGGGTGAACCCATCTTGTGAGAGGAGTGTTTCTGGAAGCTGATTGGTTGCTGCTTACACTGGCTCCTGCCCCTTCATGTGTTCTGTCCTCTTCAGACACCCACATGTCAGTTCAATGAATGTGCATTTGTGGTTCAAGATAATATTAATATATGGGACCGCCAATAAAAGGTGGCCTGGTGGCTCAGTTGGTGGAGTGTTGGTTTGTGGAGGTCCCAGATTCAAAGCCCACCAGAGCACTAAGCGTGTCCTTGAGAAAGACACTTTGCACTACCTCCCCAGGTTCCCAATGTGGGCTCAGTAAAGTTCAGTTATTTTATTACATTTTGCTACAAGGATGAAAGGATGAAAAATGTAAACAAAAAACAAATATGACAAACAAATGTGTTCTGTGCATGGTGGGATGAGGTACAGGAGGAGAAAGGACAAGCAGTCCCAGGATTCCAGCCCATTGACCATAGCTGACAGTGTCCTCCATCAGTCGACCAATATGCTGATCTAGCCATTGTCCAAGTAGGAGGAGAGAAAGAGAGAGAGAGAGAGAGAGAGAGAGCACAGAAGACTGGAATACAAAGATCTGTCACTGGATTAATGAGGTAAAATGAGATGAGATTCTTATTTATTAGAGCCCACGCACTTCTATATGTCTTCTATAAGGGACAATGACACATGATCTACTGCAGCTGGATCTGCAGGTTTCCGTTGGTGCAGGACAGTGTCATGGTCGCAGGTTGGTAAAAATAACACGAGTACCGTGTCAGGAGCTGATGCTCGAACCCACTGATAACTGGACGTAACCCAGAAAAAAGAGGGGGTTTGCTGTTTATGCAACCTGCGTTGTCGGACAGATGGGTAAGTGTTTCTGTTCTGACCAAGGACTCTGAGGCAGCTGGGATTTGAGCGTATGATCAGACGGTGTGAAGGATGGTGGCGTCATAGACAGGAGCCAAAAACACACACACAACTGAACAAAGAGCGCTCAGCGAACGGCTAAATGAGCGCTAGGGACCGAAAAAGCTTCTTTGGTCAGTTTGAAAGGAGATTATGATGAAGAGCAGGAGCCGCTGCTTGAAGCCCCAAAGTCTGGTACCTTCACCTGTTTATCACCACGACTGATTCAAGTGGCACCATTCAGACTTCACACACACAGCAGACGCTATGCTCTACATACGTACGACTATAAACACACTTTGATGTTCTCGCACAGAGTCATGTTTCAGAAGCGAGTCCTCGATCCGGTGCTTTATAAAATGCAGCCACACAGAAACCGCAGGTCTGGTACAGTACGAATGGAGCGATGGGAGCTGCTCATTGTGGGCAGAGCTCATCCACATGCACAGCACACGGTACGTCCACCTTTTCTATCTTCCTCCCCTGCGACTCCTCATCCAAAGCTGTTATTGTGGCCATTCTCACTCAGCCAAGTGATGCTAAGCGCTATTTGGATTACAGAAAGGTGATAACAGGAGGATGAAGCAAATCAGGCACAAAACACCGGATGAGATAAGATAATAGACAGGATCGCGTTCACACTCCTCATGCAACAGCTTTTGTGGATTAAATTGTATTGATCTGAAGATCTGAACCATTTAAATGACTGGGGTCGGACACAGATTTGGCCTAATGTTGCCCAAATGGATGGTTCCTGACACAAAGTGACCAGAGATCTGATGAATACGCAGAATAGGGAGTTTAACAGCTGTTGAAGATGAAACCAAAATTAAACACTGATTGAGAGCGTGAGAAAAAGATCCAAAAAGGAGGTTGATGGACGAGTACATTCACCTGCGGTGGACGTCCACCTGTGCTTCCCTCAATCATATGTGACTCTCATCTGGATTAGTGCCAGAGGTGACTGACAGCTTTGCTAATCCAAGTGGAGGCGTGGACAATTCTGGACTTAACAGTCGATAATTGGCCCATTAGGCCAAGATGGAGCGGCGACTGGAAGCGAGCGAGCAGGTTCGTGGCTTCGACAGCAGCTGATGCTGCTTTTTATTTCTGCCACTGAATCAACTATACAGTGGCCGCCTCCTGTATCAGCTGTCACATCTCCATCACTAGAGGAACATTAGGCGAGATAAGGAGTTTGATTTGCAGGGGATGTAACATTTTCTGCCCGTGGTCCAATGTTCAGTTCATGAGTGAAGAACATTTTACTTTTTTGAACATTGTGATTCATTCATTTAGGCCACAGACGAGAATTAAATGAAGGACAACGCAGGGATTGCGGAGGAAGGAGGAAGGAACACGATGGATCAGAGAGGACAGGACGGAACATTACACCGGAGGTGAAGGACAGAACATGTCTCCACAGAGAGCGGAGGAGGAGTCATGGAGGGCGCCATGTTGGTTTAATGGTGGCTCCTGCTCATTTTGGACGACAATAAGGACCAAAAACCTGCTTAATACTAGTTACGCTGCAGGAAAATCTCACTGCTATATAGAAATATAGGTGTGGAAAATGAATGTCTAGATTCAGCAACAAATGTCCTGGAAGTACAGTACGATGCAAGGAACATATCACAGATGATGAAAAAAAAGAATGAGCCTGTACGTTGACGCTCATCCTCCATTGCAGCATATGCTGACACACTGACAGGCTGCTCCAATTACCACAGAGAGGCTGATACAGCGGGGTATGAATAATGAAGTCAGATAACCCAGAACCTGTCCAGCTCTGTCAACTGCACACGGTATCAGCCCCGGATCATGATAAGGTGGGCAACGCTTTCACACACAGGAAGGTGGGAAGCGAATCCGTGGGTCAGAAGTCGAGGATCGGACCTTAATGTGACGTTACTCATCGAAACCAATAAGCAAAAAAGCACGAGGGTTATTAATGCTGCTCTCATTCTGTGTCCAAGTAAATGGAACCCATTTATTATCCAGCCTGAGCTAAATCAAAATGATTCCAATAATAATTTCAAACATAATAATTATTTTTTATTTCCAGTTTGCCTCTATATATTCATACTGTATATACTGTATAGATTCATACTCTTATTAACAATGGATCGTTTCCTATTTATTCTATTTCTCTATTTATTTATCTATTTTTGTTTGAGTCTAAGTGTAGTTTCAGATCCTTGGTTCTCTGTTTGGCTCAGACTTGGACCTTATTGGACAGTTTGGTTCAAATCCTCATCCTAGCACCGAGAACACGTGAGCATCTGCAGCTTATACCGACAGAATCCATCAAATTAAAGCAGTACAACTTGAGAAAGTGGAGCTTGAGACAAACAACTTACCAGCTAAAGGTCACACACATCCTCAAGGACCTTAATTCATCAGAATTACATGTAAAAAGTAGAACAACTGGAGAGTAGCTTGAAGCCAATACGTGTAAAACCTCCAAGAAGAAGCTCGATTAACCCTCTACGGCGCCGGCAGCGTATGGATTTGTTTGTGGATGATCTGTTGAAAAGCCTCCCATGCATTTCAGAAGCTTGGAGTAGCTCAGGCGCAGGGTATCGATGAGCCCTCTAGCTCCACACCCATCAGGAACAGTGAGGAGGACATACTGTATGCAGCTACTGCATCAGCTTCTAGGGTCTGGGTATTCTGTCGGTCCAGAGGGCGTGGACGCATCAAAGTAGGACGCAGGAAGTCAAAACAGGAGCAACGGAGCAGAGACGGGGCGGAGACGCTGCATCCGTACGGGGACCAGCTGGAAGACGCTTCCTGGAGGTGGACAACGATGAATGTAATGCAGAATAACACAGAGTCAGTCGCCTGGAGAACGTGTTGTTCAACACAACCAATTCCCGTTATTAACAGGAACATTTTAATATATAGTGTTAATTTCCATTTCTGTGCTTCCTGCTTTGTCTTTTTTATGGTGGATCCTTATGAATTAGGCCAAATGAATAGATTAGGACAAACTAAAAGATAAAAGTATACAGTATTGACTCACTGGAGTAGAAGCAACACAGGCCTCAGAACTGAACCTTACACTGGATCCCGTCTTCAAACACGTGAGAACACGTGGTCAGTGAAGTGAGTCCCTGTGAAAGGTTTCACTTTTACCTCATTTCTTGCCTTTTGTTCTGCACAGGCTGCAACCTTGAACAGTGCTTTTCCTGTTTTGCTGGAAAGCAGCAGCAGCAGCTTCTCCCTCTTTAGATTTAATACGGCTCCATGTCCCTTTGGACTTAATAACCACTCTCCCGGCAACACAGCAGATTCCTGTCAGTTCAAATTCCTTTAGCTTTAATACTAACACACAGAAAGGAGAAACTTGAGGTTCTTTTCTTTTTTTAACGTGTCTGTATGAGTAATGCGAGTGGGGGTGACTGGGGGCAACGGTGTACTTTTATAACCGCCGAACCCTGGAGCCAGCTTCCAACAGGGATTAATACATGAAGGGTGCAGCACAATCTGTACGTTTCCTCCACTCTGATGTGACTGCGACGCCCCATATTTCAGATTCAACATGCATTTATGTCAAATTCCAATATATCCAATATACGAGGCCTTCCTGGGAGACGTCAGTGCTGGGACTGTGGGATCGTACAGATACTGTAGGTTTAGCTTCAACAGTTGGGCCTCGCTGAATATGACTCACTGCAGAGCACAAAAAGCAACGAAACAAACAATATGCAACAAAACAGAAGAACTCAAATGAAAAACGCCCTTACTCAGCTCAGTTAATGGGAACCACCAGCCACAGATCCAACGTATTGATGGCGCCGCCGCCCTGAGAGGATGCAGAGTTCCTGCCTCTGCACGTGTAAATGTCTTCTCCAATTGATGTCACAGCTGCAGCGCCAACGGGCTGCTGGCGATGACATTGATTCGTCCCGATCAGGGTTAATCAACTAATCAAAGAGTCGCAGGTGAGCTGACCACTTCCATCCGCTCACACGGGGACGCTCAGAGGCAGAGCGACGCTGAGGTCTGCAGCTCCGGCCGCGATTAATATGTGGCTAATGCTTAATTCACAGATTAAAATGAGGCTTTCTGTTGAGGACCCTCTCCTGTCTCTCATGTACTGTGATGAGTCTTAAATGCCCCCGCAGCGTTTGTGTCAGGCTGCTAAGTGTCACTGTGGGATCACAAAAGAACCATAGCGTTTAATGGGAGCGCTGGGATCAGAGTGTCTGACATCGGCCCAAACATAACACAACAGTATGCAAATACCCGGGATTCTCATTAAACTCGATGTTGCTGCTTCTGATTTTACTGTAGGTGCAGAAATGTCTCCAAATCACCTGGAAGTGAGACAAACGTGATCTGTGCCGACCGGAGGGCATCGCTGCAGGCACCGAAGTAGTTTCAAAATGTCACCGTTTCTATCGGTTAATAAAGTCAAATCAATAATTAATTAATCATTCTCTAACTACAGAATAAGTAGTAACTCTTTGACATTATCATTATCAACCGTAGTCGTCTTCTTTTCTAATCTCTTGCACAAAATCACCCACTTTAAACATTCCACTGCTCCTTTTAGTTAATTACAAAAGTGTCTCTGCACTTGCTGGTAAATCTTTGTTTTGCCCGATTAGCCGGGTGAACAAGGCAAGAGTCCCCCAACATAAAAAGGAAGTGCGGGCACCAAAAGAAGAAGAGCGGGCAGTGAAGGGGTCATTAGTGTTTCTGTCTATCTGGCAAAAACGGACCAGCTCAATTAACCCCTGGTTCCATGACTTGTGGAGGACACGTTTGTACTGCGGTCCACGGGGAGCCATTGAAAAACCAGTGACCCTGTGCATCCAGGGGTGTCTCCCAGTCCCCATCTGTCCAGCTCAAAGGCAGGACGACGACAGGAGGACAGCGAGTGGCCCAAACTAAAGGCTCAGTTAGACGCAACTTGTTTGACTGGTTCTGTGACGAGGGAGACGTGAATGAATCCATGAAAGGAGCGAGACTGACTGTAGCTACGGCGGTGGTGTTTGTGGTGAAACGTGGAACAACACACTCACAACTCAAACAAACTCAAATAACACACGATACCTTACGTTCAGGAGTTTGACTGTTGATCTGTAGCTTCGTTGGACAGAAACTTGTTGTTTCATGTTCTCTTCATGCTGGATTTCAACTTTACTGGCTCAGGATTCAGGCTTTGGTCTGCTGTGTCTCTCACACATTACTGGAGTCTAGTGTCTAAATAACTACATGCAGGACCTTCTACACTAAAGTGTAACATTGGCAGGAAACTAACTTTAACAAACAGCAAATGAATGATTCATCATATTCAATCATCACTTCTATCACTTAGAATACAGTAATCTGTGTTTAGTTACTGTCATGCTCTTTTGGCCTTGTCCTGCACAAACTTACTGACGGATGGTTCTCTCGGAGGTTGATAGAAATTCAATATGATGGTGAAATCACATTTACTGCAAGTAATAGTGAACCATCACAACGTAGGGTGAGCTGAAGATGAGTGTTTGACAGCTTCATGTAACCGAAACTTACTTCATTCCACGTCTTCTAAAAAGCAGCCATTAGTATAATGGTTAGAGCTGCTGCCAGATCTCCGTGCGCTGGACACGCTCTGCAGCGTGATCACCTCTGTGGCGTTAATTGGGCCACGCACCCAGACGCACACGCAGTAAAGTGTGTGACCTGTTCTATTTATATTCCACTGCGTCAGCTACTGTCATTCTGCAGCGAAGGCGGCGCCTCTACTGTAAGAGGGGGGAGAGCCCCCAAATTTAATCTGCTAACTGTAACCTTCCTGGTTTATATTACATTACAATATGTAATTACATATGTATTACATATTAAGATCACGGATCAATAAATAGAATGTGCACTTTTGTGAATAATCTGAGCAGGTAGGGATGATTATATATTAAAATGCCACTGCAGCAAAGGTGTAATAGCAGATTATTTGTCTTGTCAGTTAATGCCATTCTTAACATAGAAGCTGTGTCTAAGGCAGATTATTGCAGCCAGCATCAAGCAGCGAGGCAAACGTGTCCACAGTAACATCTGCTCTCCACTGAACACATGCAGCAGTAAAGACACAGGTGCAGCTACATACCTGGACCCTGCGTGTGCCCCGTGCACGTCCAGCGCGTGCGTGAGCTTCTTTCAGGGCATCGTCTGAATAATTTAGAGGAGAAAACAGATTTGGGAATCCACAGCAATTTCTCCGCCGAGCAAAACAACAAGCTTCCCAAAACCAGACTGATAGATGAGCGAGGCCATGATGGGACGGGGGGGGGGAGGAGTGCGTGGGAAGCACTGCGCTGCAGCTCAGTGCTGATCCAATCAATGCTGCCGTTTACCTGAGGCCGGGTTCTGTTTGTTCCTGATCCGGACCTCGTCTTTGCTCATACTTCATCAGATACTTATTTAGTGCAGTTCAATAAGCATTATAACACCGGAGACAGGAGTCTACCCGGAACTAATCAGCATGCAGGGAATGTTGCAGGCAACGTAGAAGTTCGTATTTTTATGTATTTCCTTCAATTACAAAAAAAGGACCCTGAACTGGTGTTCAGTATGAGAACACAATGATCTGTTCTCTACCCTGTGATGAATCTGAATCTAAGGAGACGGTCGATTACCACTGGACAAAGTTAACGGAGCCTGAAAGCAGAAAAGTAGCAGAAACATTGCTGTTGGACACGAAGCGATGCGCTGCTACTTCCACTTCAGGCTGCTTGAATATTAAGGTTATATTTCAGTAAAGGTTATCGCAGCCTTGGCTCCTTTTTCTATGTTAGATGGGAGTCAACACCTCTGTCTGAGCGTAAACTGTCTCCAGTCATTTTGCTTTTGTTACTCACATGTCCCACATTATAGGTTCTACCAGTACTGGTGTTTAGTGGAGTCTTCACATGCAAACGCAGAGTTGGTGTTGATATTTAATTGCCTGTTGTTGTTGACTGACAAGCTGCGGTTTTGTCTGTCAAGCGTTCGCTGGCCTGAAACCACCGTCTGCCTGTCAGTCAAAGAGTCACGCTGGAATCCAAATGAGTGTCTTTCAAAATCCCATACGAAGCCACTTCTTCATTTGACGAGTCCGATTCAGAGCCTGCGACACAAGCAACTCAGCCCTTACACGCGATACATAGAACTGTGAAGCACCGACAGCCGTCACATGACGAACCACGGCTGTGAGCTGTGAACTCAGCGTGCGACCCGGGCCTTAACGCGCCGTACGCCCAAGAACAATGTTTAAATGAAGAGCAGATGAAGACGGACGGCCGGAGCCACACAGTGTCGTACTCGCAGCACAGTGCAGCGGAGCCGCTCATACATTATTCCTTCTTCCGTATGCGTGTGGCATAACAACCGCCCTGATTTATAGCACACATCCAGGTAAAAGTGTCCAGAGCTGCAAATCCTCCTGCACAGACCTTCTGCTAATCGACCGTCTCACCTCCTCTCTCCGTTACGCGTTAATGATGGATGAATGAATCCATCTCCGCCTTAAGTCCATAGTAATAAAGGAACAAATCAGCTCCATCACCCAGGTGCTCCAGTCCAGTGAATGAATTTATAGCAATGGAGCATCATTGTATGAATCTGAGTTTGGAGAAGCTTTAGAATCCCAGGTTTTTGCTGCAGATTCTGCTTTTAAAACAGTGATGAGTTGGACAATGTGTTTCAGGAGTGTTGGCTCAGATACTCGTATTGACTGTTACAGTAGCTGCATCATGAGAGGCTGATATTTTAAACTCGCCTGGGGTTTTATTTTATAATGCTCACATTTCCTCTAAATGTTTTATAGGTAACACACATAAAACCTGGACCGGTGTATTTGTAATGAAGGGATATGTAAAAGGTTGATCACACCTTGAGTCATAAGCTGATTCTTAAGGTTGGCTGAGGACAAAAGACTTCAGTGAAAGCCTCTTATGTGCCTCTGGCTTTGTGATGTCTTGATGTAAACATTTATGGATAAATACAAGACCAGTAACACTATAAACCAGATTTCCTCAATTCGCAATGGAATTACCTGTTATGAGAAACGAGAGTCTGACCAGGTTTTCACTCCCTCACACACACACACACACACACACACACACACACACACACACACACACACACACACACATCCTTGAGGTGATATAAAAGTGGGGCCTCACATGCCTTCCCTAGCCCCTCACACTAACCCTAACCATCACAACTAAAGGCAGACTTCTAATCTTTGCTCTCATCTGAACCAAACCTCAATTCTAACCTCAGCCCTAAAATCACATCTTGACCCTCAAAAAGTCCTTTAAAGTTGTGGGGCCCAGCCAAAGGGCCTCACAAGTGACCACAGGGCCCCACTTTGGTAGAAAAAAAAAATTGGGGCCCTACTTCGATGTAACCCCAAGGACACACACACACACACACACACACACACACACACACACACACACACACACACACACACACACACACACACACACACACACACTACAATGTGTCCAATTAGTGTCATTGTCGGCTTTGGACTGACTTCAGTAACGCAGGCCTGAGTGCTGTTCGTCTCAGTGGGTCCCACAGAATTCATCACTTTAGCTGCTGTACAGTAGCTGCTTTCACACACTGTGAAGGGGCTTTTATTGTTTTAAAAACCACAGCGTTAACAGCAAATAAACAAAGTAACAGCGCGGTAGGAGGTGTTATGACAGGTTCTCTGCAGGGCTGGAACTGTGGCTCCGCCGCATTTCTCCTCTTCTGCGTATTTGGGGGAAAACAAAGAACGTGAGAGAGTTTGGAGGCCGAGGCAGAGCAGGTAACAACGCTAAAGTTTCTCCTCCCCTGGCGCACCCCCCCCCCCCCCCCCCCCCATGCAGCAGCGCAGTGTGTATGTACTGTAGGCACTGAAACAAGCACATGAGCTGGAATCAGCAGTAGAATGAGGAGAATGAGGAAACACTGTAGTAAATCATTTAAGCCAACTCTTATTCCTGCTTGTGATAATTCCCACACATATGATCGTATGTATGAAGGTTATAGTGGCAGTAGTTTGTCCTGTAGCTTCAGCAGTAACATTGTAGTGCTGCTGTGTGCTACTGTTGATGCTGCCCCATTAAAGCAGCCTTGTTAAGATCCCATATATTATAACACCTCACAACCGATCCATCCTCTAACACATTAAACCTACAGTAGCAGCAGGTTAAGGCAGACAGCAGTTATTTAGTGCCACCGCGACGTCCACCTTCATTTAAACGATTGATACAGAACATCCACACATGTACTGTATTTTTGTTGCAGTGCAAACAGTGAAGTAAATCTACATGCGGCGCTTCGGCCGGTTTTGCTGCTGAAGCCCCTTTTTTGTGGCAAAGACCAGATTAAATGACAGATAAATGTTGTGACTCGGCTTCCACGCCACCAGGGGCAGCCTGGTTTCACCCTTTTGCTCTTGTGTCCTTGTTTCCTGTCTTGTGCTTCCTGTATTAGTTTGATTGGGTTCACCTGTCTTGTCTGGTATTTAAGGTCTCAGTTTGTGCACAGTCTTTGTTGGTGCATTACTTGTTAATCGTTAATCGTTACTTGTTACTTGTTACTTGTTACTCACTACTCGTTATGTGTTACTCGTTATGTGTTACTCATGCTTGTTACTCGTCACTTGTTACCGTGCCATCGTGTCCTGTCCAGGTTTGCGTGTTTGTTTGCTGATTACGTTTGATACTTTTGTTTGCATGTTTTGTGTTAGGATAGTTAGTTAGTTTCCTGCTCTGCAGCGATTTTTAGTTTATCTGTGAGTTTTAGGTGTTAGTTTGCATGTTTTGTTTTCTGGTTTATCCTGCATACGCAGCGTCCTTAGTTTGTATTGTCCTTTCTGTATGTGTTATTATTAAACCATTTGTCGTCAGTCCTGTCTCGGGGTCGTTGCGTTTGGGTCCTCCCTCCAGTCCAGTTTGTAGATCATTGTAGTTTGTCTCCCCGCTCAAGGAGCGTGTTTTAGAATCTTGTTTAGTCCGGTTTGACCCTCGCACGTAACAATAAGTGGGACTTTAAAGCGGTTCATCCTTGAGGCTTTGAGTGGCACGAGGCAGCGGCTCGGGAGTGGACGGAAGCAGACACAGCGACTGATGGTGGGAGCCGCTACTGGGGTTGAACGAGAAGGAGAGAGAGAGAGAGGTGGAGGATGATCGATAGAGGGTAGATGTGACCAGGCCACTGCTGAGCTGAGCCCTAAAGGCCCGCGGGGCTCCACTGCCTTGATGTTCTGAAAACCCTCAACATCTCACCTGACTGACGTTCATAGTCGCTCCATTACATTATTCATTCATTGCTCATCATCATTGGCTTCATTTGACAGCATAGAGCTCACGTTCACTAAAACTGGTCGGTTCTCTGTTTGCTCTTTTCCTTCAACGTCCTCTTGGATGGATTTTTTAGCCCCGCACAGCATTGACTTGACCAGCGAAGGAGAAGCGCCTCGCGCTCTCACAGCTCCTGGCTACGTGTTCGGCGTCAGCTGCTCCTCCAGCTCCAGTTACGACTGTCGTGGAACAACACGTATGAGCTCATCCTACACCCACGGCGCCGTCGAGGGGAGCAGACCTGTGTTGCTGCTTTCATTAGCATCATCATGACAGCACAGAATCAGGTCACAAGACTACTCAAAACATATATACATGTAAAGGTTTGATAAGCCCTGTTCTCTATTTTCATAAACTTATAGGAAAAACGTGTTTGATGTCTACTAATAACCTCATATATTCAGTTTAGATTGTCAGCAATGAGGTTAAAGTTTCCAAAGACAGAAATTCTTTGAGGTAATTTCAATTTTATCTGTGACATAGTGGAAATGAAAGAGTTAATGTCTAGTTTAAAGAAACTCAAGGTTTTGGTTAATTATTTTTTATAGTTTATATATATATTCAACACTGACGACCGACACCTGTAACCCCTGAACAACAGCCCTGTAGCGATCTGACCTGGGAGCAGCTCACTAAGCTTCACTGCAGCACATCCTACCATCCACAGCCACTACACTGGGCTCTAAAGCTCATCCTCTCTACTTCACCTCCACGGGGTTCTAGGGTTAGTCATCACAGATCTCCTCCTATGTCTGACTCTCTCTGCACCATCACGTACTGTATGTCTGGCTGGGTGAGATGCTGATGTCAGTCAGCTGTTCGAAGCTGGTGTTTAGCTATGCTGAATAACTGCTCGTTACAAATCACTAGCAGGTGCTTAAGTTGATTGAGGTTGAGGAAAAAAACATGGACTGATGAGCAACAACAGCAAACACCGCTGAAGGCTGCGCCTGCGTCTGCGCCTGCGTCTGCGCCTGCGCCTGCGTCTGCGTCTGCGCCTGCGTCTGCGTCTGCGCTCATTGACCAATGGAAGCAAGAATCAGCGACACATAAATAATTGCACCTAATTATTTTTAATGTTGACGAGATGGAGCCGGAAACTGTTACACAATTATTTTAAATTGTTTTTCACAACTAACCCAGAAAAATGTTCCCCAGGACGCAATTGCTGGGATTCTTGTGGTTTTAATTAATAATAATTACTAAAAGGAACAAAACAATAAGCGGAATAAGTGTGAAATACAAAACAAATTCAGTATCATAATTAGACAGCACAAGTTAGAAATTCAAACATACTTAAAGCCTGAACAACTCAACTTAACAGGTCAAGTTCTAACATAAAATATTTGCATGGTTCCGGTTTTCTCACATTACTTGATAGTCAACTGTCAATTATTAATATTATTTAAAACTATTATTATTTTACATAGTGGACATCACAGGCTTTTCCACACAACTAACAAAAGAATGAACACAAAGGGAAACAGGAACACTATAAATCATTATTCACGCAGTGGTAAAAACCGTCACACAGCGCTGAGCAGTGGCATCGACCACACCCTGAGAGCGACGGGGCGATGCCTCGCTGTGAAGATGCATTGTGTTACATCGACCATCGAACCCCACGGCTCCGCATTTGTTTACGTGTTACAGCTGATGGAAAATAGAGGGTGGTACATCTATGGCTTACGATCTGAGGCAAGATGGCCTGAACTGCCTCCAGGCGGCGGAGCCAGTGAGGGGGGGGGGGTAGGGGCAGTCACCCTCGTATGTATATGTCCACTATCTGTAGTAAACCCTGACTATAGGTTAGAGCCAGACAGCAAAAAGAGCAGGTACAGGTATGAGGACCAGATGCATTGAGCACAAAAAGTCGAAGGAAAAGGACAAATCTGCTATCACATAGGAGGATTACAAACAGCAGAATGAAATAAATGATGTCATCAAAATAAATCAAAATTAGAACAGCAGAAGAGATAAGTGGGGTGAACAATGTTATCCGTCTCCGCTCCTGTCCAGCTGCTTAGGAGGGACTGCAGAGTCTAACACACACACACACACACACACACACACACACACACACCGGACCGCCTATTCTGCCGATGGCTGACACAGATACTGCAATGCAGAGATGAAGGGAGGCAGCGAGGAAGGGAGGGAGCCGGTGAGAGGGGGAGGAGGGGGGTCGGGGTTGGTGCCACGAGGAGAGGAGGGTGACAGGAAGGAGAGAAAGTGGAGACCGCGGAAAAGGGGACGTAGAGGAAGTGTTTAGAAAAGACGGAGAGGCCAGGTGATGATACACGAGGAGAGAGACAATGAGTGAGAGACAGAGGGACGCTGGGCTTGTGTCAGTGTCTGGTCACTGAAGAGAAGCAGAGCAGATTTTGGATTTGGAAGGAAAAAATGACTTACGTTATGCAGAAGTCTGCAAAAATGGAACCCCTGGAAACCCTAGAACCCCCTGGAAAGCTCTGGAAAGCGTGTTCATTGACATGTTGACATCCCACCAACTGAAATAGACTCCACAGTGTGTTAACTAGGGTTAATTACAATAGTGATTCCTATGGAGGTGACTTCATAAACTCATTACATCATAATGCGGAGGGGGAGAGGTTTTTCAAAATAAGACGGTTTCCTTCAATAGCATTTACTGTACATGTCACCTCACTAACACGAGAGAACAACATCCAGTTAAAGGATAACACGTGTTCCACATAATTAGAAGCCGTGTGGACAAACACAGGCAGTAGGTTTGATTTACAGAGCTGTGTGAACTAACACAATTAAGAAACACAGATTCCACACAAATGGCTAAAACCACTGAACTAATGGAAGAACATCCTGGAAACAGAGGGACACAACGCTGCTTGTTTGGAGCTGCATCGTCTCCTACTGTGTCCTTCTTGGTTTCTTCTTCGTCTCCTACTCTATCTCCTTCTTCGTCTCCTACTCTGTTTCCCTCTTCTTCTCCTACTCTGTCTCCTTCTTCGTCTCCTACTCTGTCTCCCTCTTCATCTCCTACTCTGTCTCCCTCTTCGTCTCCTACTCTGTCTCCCTCTTCGTCTCCTACTCTGTCTCCCTCTTTGTGTCCTTGCCTCTCTCTCAACTCGCCCCTCCTTCTTCCTTTTTCTTCCTGTCACTCCCTTTTCCCCTCACACAAACACATACACACTTGTGCACATTTCTTTCCAGGATATAAGCTGATTCACAGCTGATGCAATTCATGCTATTTTGTCAAATGTCCTTTCTATAACTGGGTCCGTTCAGTTTTTTCTTCCTCTCCATGCTCAGATGGCGCCATCAGCCTCTGGCCTCTAGATGATGAACAATAATCTGATCATGGACCAGAGTGCACTTCATGCTTTTCTACTACTGGTGTCATCTGCACTTGCTTTGTGTATGTATAGTTCCTGGGTGTGTAGAACAGGCTCTAGTGTTTTTATTCCAGCTGTTACTGATGCTGCTGTGTGTTTGTGTTGTTGTTGACAGAACTGCTACTGCACCATGTGTGTCTCAAAGATTTATGAACAACAACAACAACAACAATAACAATAAGCTACAGTAAACACTTAGAGGTGAGAGAGAAGGTTTTATCTCCTGCTACACATTTTGTGGCGCTGAGGCTTAACATCGCTCGTAACAACAGACACTTTCTCACTGGGAGTAAATGTGCTGAATAAGGGATGTAAAGAAAGCAGGTTCTGTTTGTGTTGTACTGTATGCCGTAGCGTCTGACGGCTCTTGGCATCATCCTCTAGCTGTTTTGTGTCCCTTTGTAGTTCTTGGTCTCTTTTACCTCACTTTGAATCTTTGTGGTTGCGTTTAGTGAGATCTGCTGGAACAGGCCCATTCATGAATCCATCACTGTGGGTGAGAGGCTCCTTAATGCTGCAAATATCTACTTTTCTATACACACATACATACATAGATTAGAGAAACTAATCGTCTTCATCCTTAAAACCATAAATTATCACCTATAACACAGTTGAGTTGTTTTTGTCGTGCTGACCTTCATCACTGCTTGCTGTAGCACCTCCGTCTTTTAGCCTCTATCGGTCCAGGCTCCACTGTCCTAACATGGTTTATGTTGCATGCAAAGGAGCCTAACACTGTATGATCAATATTCTAGCAACAGATCACTTACATGAAACATGTCAAAGCTTCCTTTTCTAGAAAGGAGGAATCCGCTAATGGCTGTCAGATAGAGTCTACTTTGACCTCATGCAGGAGCTGCCTCTTCAGTCCAATAACGCTCAGCCCTTAGTTTTATACATACATAAAAATGAGAATGCATTAGTATTTATTTTTAGTATCAGTTTTGTTGCCTTGGTAATTCTAAAGAATGAATCCAGCCCGGTTTAATAGTTGCTGTGGTCATTCTGACAAACTGTTAAGAGTTCAGCCCATTCTAATTCAGTGGAAGGCGTCATCTGCCAACACGTGCTGACGTTTTGACACCTACAGGTTTGCCGGCGGTTGCTGTGGCTCCTGCACATGTCGCACGCACACGACCGCAGCCCCTTCAAACCGTATCTGGGTCAAAAAGGCAGCAATTAGCGATTTCACAGGCTTAATTAGAACGGAGACGCACACACGCGGGCCCTCACAAATGCATGAAAAGCACCTCAGCCTCATAAACATATACCCAGAAGTGATGAACAGATGCTGGTTGGAAACACACTGCAGGGAGGAAAGAGTGGAAATCACTGGATTAGGGGGAAGCGAGAAAGAGCTGAATAAATCAGAGGAGACAGAGGGAGAGGGAGAGAGGTCTGAGCTATAAAAAACGCTGCCCACACCAGACACGGGATGTCACAAAGCTAACCCACACACTAATGAGGGTCCATGTTAATTCAGGCTAGTAATTAATCAGCCCTGCTGCTAAATAATCCAATCCGGGGCCTCCGTAGCAGTTTGTCATAATATTAGCTCGACGAGCACGCACACGCATAAGGAGGCTGTTAAACGTTATATAAGATGTGAAATGTCACGAATGCGTTCAAGCAGTGAAGCCCTCTGGTGGCAGTAATCATGACAGAAGCAAAGGACCAAGTCAGGAGGTACAGAATATACACTTTTACTGTACCCATACTCTACTCTAAGCACTAGTTAGTGTCAGACAGAACACAGGGTTTCTGTTGTGGACAGGTGACACATGCTCGTGTTCAGCTTGGCAACATCTACAGTACCTTTGGAAATGAATGAAGTGCCCACATCAAAATGGGGGCGTCCATATTAGCAAGAGATAACGCGAGCACTGTGTTTTCACATGATGATGTCCCAAAGCTGTGACCAATAACATCCCAGTAGCCACTAATGGATGGATCACACCTACATGTGATGAAGGAGATACAGACAATTCTCCAGCACAGCCGCTTAAAGGAGCAGGGCGTTTGTTTGGGTTCTTGTGCTGTTTCTGCTCCTTCTTGGTCAGCTATAATCATTTCTGTCCACCATTAGGTGATTCAGTGTTTCTCCATTGAATCCAGCACAGTGAGGCCGAACAAGCGAACAGAGGCGGCAGATAATGACAATTTTCTCACTGATGCTAAAACAGTAATTACAGTATGTCAGGGTCTCCCAATTATTCACATAATGATAATGACCTCCATCTGTAATAATGAAATAGGTGGAGCATAATTGATTTTCACAGACTAAAGAGGTGTAATTTTGATATTAATAAATATCGCCTCCATTATATCCCACTTTTACCATGTACAGTTTTACTTGGAGCAGAGTCTGAAAGAGACGGAGCCTCCACACAACAAACACGCCCCCCACAAAATATGTCAATTCCTAGAGCAAAGATGGGAAAACGCTATTTATGGTCGCTGCAATTATTAGAACTAGACCAGAGAGCCGGATTTTTTTTTAAATCCAGACTTCCGCGAAGCTCACCAACCTCCAAAAGCACGTCTGCTGCAGAAAACTAACGGGGAACTTCTTGAAAGATTTGCTGCGCCGTGTTCTTGATGAGTGGATGAAAGGTCGCCGCTCGGTGGAACGCGTCGAAGCGCACGCGCTCCTTTTCACGTCTCTGCTGGTTCATTTTTAGGCCAATTGAGTTTAGTGTTCAATTCATAAAACACGGTTTTTAAAATGAAGTGTTGTTGTGGCAGGGCAGACGTCAGAGCTGCTGCTCGGGATCCACCAGCAAAATGCTAAAACACCTTTGGTGGAATTTAATTGGCTTCAAATGTGACAAAAATAAATGCTTGAAAGAGTCGGAACATTTCCAGGACGAGCCTGTGACGGCTGCTAATGATTCATTTTGCACTTCACGGAAGTTTCCAAAACATTTCTGTGACAATGTAACAACTTTATGTCGCAATTTATTTGTAGCCAGATGATTCAGAGCATATTGAGAGGAGCACGTCCCGGTGGGAGGACTGTTAACAGGGACAAGACAGGGCGCTACGATCCAGCTTCAATCCTTTTTCATGGCGCTCAGTAAATTGAAAACCACCAGTGTTGTGATGATGGAAAGCAGAACACTTGATCTGTGTTTTACTGGGCCTGGGGTCTTTGCAGCATCTTTTAGTGATACCGCCGTACTATTTGGACCGTAGCATGCGCTAATTAAAACCGTTCCATCACCAGTGGCTCTAATGATCGTGGGACAGTACAGAAAGAAGTGTTGGTTTTGCTTTCGGATCCCACTGTTTCACCGTTTGATTCACTCTCATCAGCCTCTTGAATCTTTGACCTCAACCCTTTACTGGGTTGAATTAGGCTGATTCATTTTAACGAGCTCAATAAACACTATATAAAAATCTATACCTCTTGTCATACATCCTATTGTGCCTGCGATTTTGAGCCTGGGAGCAAAACAAATACGTGTGGTTTCTCGGCTTGAAGGCATTAGGTCAGAGTCATTTGGAAGCTGTGTCGGTGACCACACAAAGGCTGTGCAGGTCGACCGCACCGGCCCGAGTCACACACCAGTGCGTCACGCATCCATAATGAAGCGGGGCTGGTTTCTGTTGTGAGACCCGCGTGTGGGTCCTGGAACCCTACGTGTCTCTATCAATCTCTGTCTCTAGCTACATGTACAGTATTAGCAATCAATAATACAGGACACACACACACACACACACACACACACACACACACACACACACACACACACACACACACACACACACACACACACACTGATCCCTCTGACCCCTCCTTCTCCTCCTTCTTCCTCTCTAGCTGCCGTAGATCACTTTCATTGGTTTAATTAACATGCGTGTGACAGCAGACGTCTCTCTCCTCTTTGACTTATATATTACACTCATTAGCTCGGCGTTATGTTTCCGTAGCGGCTGAACGTTCGCGCTTAGGTGACGGCACCGGCTGAGCCCTAAATTCTACGATGTGATTAAAGCAGGAACACAATGTCGATAAACATTGTTCATTTGACCTCTTTAAATTAGTTTCTGTCTGCCTCAAAATGTTTTCATTAAATCTCTCCCTTCACCCAGTCCTCATAATAACAACCTTTAAGCTCTGCTAATGTGCTTTGGTGAATGGATGAAGCTGAGAGACGGGATCCGATGGCATCAAACCCGTTTGCTGCAGCGTTAGACACAAAGGCTTCTCTGAATAGACACGGCACATCGGTCTTGTCAGTGCATTTGTCTTGGATGAGTTGGCAGGTTGACTGACTGACTAACAGATTGAGGTCAAGTTTGGAGTACTTCAAAAATTGTTTCCTCTGTGTAGATGGGAAAACAAAGTTGAGTGGCAGGCGGCACGGAAGGAAACGATATAAGTAATTGTCTTTTTGCGTGTGTGTGTCTGACTGTGTCCAAACTTGTTAGAGTAGATTTATTGGCTCGTCTCTGGCCTGGATTAAAATCATTAAACTCACACACACTTAATCCCACAGGGTAAATGTGTGTGTTATGCCCTCAGGCACTGATTTATGGCATTATAGGAATTCTCCATTAGAATTCATCACAAGTTCCAAAGAGGCTGACTGAAGGCTTTCTGTGTTAATTTGTGTCTAATGGAAGCGGTTTTAATTAATCTTGCCGACCACTCAGGCCTTTCTCACTGTTGGTGGTCCACTATAGGAGAGCTTGTACTGATCCCTAACCTTTTCAGCTTTCTGCATAAACCATAAACCACAAGCAGCTACACAAATCTGCAAAAAGAACGTATAATAGTATAAGCTGATATGAAAACACGTCTGCTCATACGCTCACATGCTGCAATAAAATCAACATCAGCCTGTGAGACTGCAGCGAATGAATGCGTCTGTACACACGTATGTACAGTAAAGTACAACTGCTTCCTTATGACTGTGAATGAATGAGTGACACACAGATGCACAGCACACGATGATGAGAGCCAGAGCGCAGCGCTGCAGTAGAGCCAGACGGCGACGGATGAACAGCGGTGAAAGACGAGGTGAAGAACGAGCGGAGGACAGATGAGAGCGGAAGCAGGGGCACGGAGGCAGTGAATGACAGGCACAGAGGTTAAGAAGAGCAGGTTAAATGAGTGGGATGGAGAGGAGGAGGAGGAGGGGGAGGAGGAGGAGCAGCACCTGCCTGCAGCTCAATGAGCAACAAAGCGAAGGAGGAAACACAACAAAACAAAAGCTCTGTCACGTCACAGACCAGTGATTCTGTGTCTAGAGCTTGACTCTGGGTCTGGTTAATGCTGTGGCTCTGGACGGGTTCTGTAATCACAACTGTATATTCCAGTGCAAAATGTGACTCTGTGGAATTGCTGTGTAATAGTCGGGGCCGAGCGGATCCCCTACAGGTGGGATAGATGTTAGCAGGCTAACGCGGTGCTAAGACGGTCCCAGCATAAACAAGCAGCCGTCCCGTTTAAGGCATCGGCCTAATGGACCCGCTGCTGCCGCTCCGCTGCCTCCTGAACGCCATGAGGCCACAGGTTTAATGTGAAGGGAAGCGCCCTCGCGTCCTTCGCTTGCGTGCTTTCCATTCGCTCTCAGAGAGAGCGGCGGCGCGAGGCTCGTCGGCGGCAGCCTTCACTCTCCATCGTTGGAGGAACGACTGCATGCCAAGCAGGTAATAAGGTGAGATGGATGGGAGTGAAGCAGGGAGGTTGTGACGCTTGACGCTAATCACTCGCGCTGGATTGATCCGCCTAAATGTGATCCACACTAAGCAAAAAGCATCATATCAGCTACATTCAGGTTAATATTAGAGGCAGGTGTGAATTCCACCTGACACTCATCATTTCCCACAGAGACGCCGAGGCTTCTCACTGCTGGGTGAGAACACCGAGCGCTGTGATTTTAAAGAGACCACTGACATACATGTAATGCCTGCCCTAGCCCCTCACACTAACCATAACCATCACAACACGTCTAACATTTGCTCTAATCTGAACCAGAACTCTAACCTCAAAATCACATCTTGAATAAGCCTTTGGACTGGTGGGGACCCGCAAAGTGTCCCCACGTTGTCACAATGTCCTCACCTTGATAGGAAAAAGATGTACACACACACACACACACACACACACACACACACACACACACCAGTCTGTGCTGGCTCATTGACACCAACACTAACATGCTTCTTTGTCTGTGGATGCTGGTTTTGCATGGACCCTCATTACTCTGCCACTCATGGGCCCTGGAACCCATCACGCTTTGTGTTTTGTTTTGTTTTGTTTTTCTCTTCATCTTTCATTCTTCAGCCCTGTTAGTCACACATTTCTATGGTGCCAGCAGTGTTTGCTGTGATAGCCTTGTTTAGCCATGCTCAGCCCTGTGTAGCCTGTCAGTCACACGTTTAGCTTAATATAAGTTGTGCATTGTGCCCATCTCACAGCCTTGTTCAGTCTGCCTGGTTTTTACCTACTACTTTAGTTAAAAAGTTTAAAGGTTTGTGTTCCTGGTCCATGTGTTCGTGTTAAGTGGAAGTGTTTATGGTTTCCTACTGTAAGTGCTCATTATATTCTGGATTTATTTATTAAAGAACCTTTTATTGATGAACACTGCTCACTGTGGCTCTGACTTGGGTTCCATAGACGTCCCCAGATGATGGTAACACACTTTGGTAGAAAAAAAAAATTGGGGCCCTACTTCGATGTAACCCCAAGGACACACACACACACACACACACACACACACACACACACACACACACACACGATCGCTGATAGCAGCCACGCATGAGCTAATGAAGACACAAATAATGGAGCTTTAAATGTTAATGGTAATTGAGTGAGGCCCGAGGCTCCGGTTCCAGCCCTGCATGCCCAATTACCAAGACACAAGGTAAAAATAAATGTTTCAATTTCACAGGCACTTGACACTGACATGAGGTGGTGTGTGGGTTTTTTTTTTTTCTTCGGCTCAGAGCTTTGTTTGAATGTTGCAGGCCTGCAATCGTTTCCATCAGAGAACTGCTGTTAACAGTCCCTAAATACGGGGCTGAAACACGCGGCCAGAATCAGGCAAAGCCCCGTTCACACAGAAACAGACGGGTGCACATACATAACAAGACATGGTGTCATCCACTCTGGTTAAGTATTGTTCAGATGGTTGCTGGCGTTTAATTCTCTCATTCTATTAAGTCTGGGGAGAGAGGGAGAGGAGAGCCATTTAACTCTAATCCTTGCCAAATAATGCATTCATTTGTGTGCAGAATGGGAGGATTTAACGCCAGCTCACAACCAAACGAGACTGGAGTGAAATGGATACCAGCACGTCTCTGAGGAAGATTGTGACTCCATTAGGGATGGAGAATGAAAAAAGAATTTCAATGAATGTTTCACATTCACATAGAGAAAACGGACGAGCTGGAATCTAATGCTTGTTTGCTAGACTCCTAAATGATTATTGTGTTTTAATCATCATATATATAACACCCTGCTTAGAAAATCTCAGTGGGGAAAAGTGATGCTTCAGACTGTGTCTGGACTGCATAATGTGTTAGAATAGGAATATGTAAATACTGACTCCATGATGTGGCAGGTTGGTCCATCGTGCCCTCGCACTTGGCTGCCTGCCTGACATCATCAGGGCTTGGTCCTAATGAGATGACACATGGGGTCCTGGGGTATTTACTCCCAGATCTTGGCCAGGGGTCACTAAGCCCTTATCCTGGCAGAGGAACAGGCAACATTACATAGACTTAAACGTAATGGGACAGTCAATAATATCACATTCATCCACGTGGGGCCAGGCACTGGGAAAACGGCAGATAAAGATCTGGGGAGTCCGAGAGTTCCGCTTCCCTCAGCTGTAGCCCCGACCGCCACCAGCGCCAGTCATGCTGAGCGACTTCTCCAGACCTTTCCCCTCTGTCACATGTGCTCAGGTTGAAGCAGCTGTGAAAAGCACATGGTGCCAGTTCTGATGGTTTTTAAGGCAAATGCCACTGGAGCTAAATGGTGCCAGGGCCCAGGGCCGTCTACTGCCCTGACCAGGTCCCCCGGAGGAACATCACGTCTCCTCCAGTCTCTTCCATGATTAAGTCACTGTAAAGTAGATCTTTTTTTGTCACAAAAATCTAAAAAAAGCTTCAAAAATTTGAAAAAAAAATGAATAGAGAAAAAGTATTTAGTATCCAGCTTGTTTTAATTGTTCTAATTTTAATCGATTCAAGCATAAGATGTTGATACTAACTGTACAATAAAACACAGATAGACCTTAGAAACCATCGAAATTGGTTCATGGCTCAAGGCAGGAGCAGGAAGATGCAGACATCAGACGACACAGGACAGAGCTGCTTAGTGCTTAGTGATAAAAATAAGCAAATGCCTAATTCAGGAAAAAATGTGAAAGGTTTCAAATCAAAAAAATAAATCTGGAACTATCTTCTCACCACTTGGAACCTACTGTACTTGGGCAGCTGCCCTCAGGCCCGTCTCCGTTGTCGCTAAGCCTTTAATCACAAACATTTTGTTTGGCCTCCATCTGAACCAAAAACTCTGACTCCACAACGTGAAGTCTGGTGAAGAGTCTATTAAACTTTAGCATTATAGAAGACAAAGACATCAATTCCTGGGCAAAACAGGCTGACGAGCCTGAAGATAAAAATCATGTATTGCTGTATAAACTGATGCGGGTAATATTTGATATCCCTCATATTTTTCTATTTTATTTTTATCATTTTAGTAGAAGTACCTATTGGAAGTTAGAGCATTCAGAAGAGCTGTATGAGTCGTGGAGACACAACACAAAAAACACAGGTTTCTGTTGTTACACGTCTTAAGATAATGAAGTAAATTTACTAACATTTTAAAAACTTTAAAGTGCTAACAAAGAAAAAGCCTTGGGCTCAAATTAAAATATTTAGATTCTGCCTATTAATGGAAAAAGCCACATGCTGAACTGAAATGTTACAAAATGATATTCATAACAGTGTTTTATGAATTAACAGTAACAGAGCTCGTGCCCCTGGAGGAGATATTTTTAGCTTCAAGATGCTGTGATCACGTCAGTGTTAGTCTAGCTCGCGCTTGTATTGAAGAGAAGTTGAAATATCTTGAATAAAGTTGAATATGACAGATATCAGACTTGTCTGAGCTTGGTTCATTGAATGGAATGTCTCCAGGCTGTGACCCATCAGGCCTGTTGGTGGTGTTTGCTGGCTCCTTGCTTTGAATACAATTTAAACCTACGTCTAATGGTAGAACCTGACTGGTCTCATGTTTTAAACAGCAGTTGAGTCTGTTGGTCTGAACAGACACATCATGATCTCATTTACGCCAGTAGTTCAACAGGATTTATTGTTACTGTCGGATAACAACAAGCTTGAATGACAGCAGATGAAGGGAAAGGTCCTATATGTGGTGTTTTGAAGTCTGACAGTAAAATGATCATCTGAAACTCTGTGAAAGTGGACCAGGAGTAACGTTACTCTCCAGAATATATCACAGACATTTTTTTATTTGCATTATTGTTAAGTAAAACTTCCATAGTCGTATCCTCTGCTCGTAGTGTGCAGAATAAAACTCAACAGTCTACTCGTTTGCTTTAATTCAGGCTGAAATGAAACCAAAATTCAAAGAAGGCGTGGAAGAAATGGTGAATTTCATACTGAGTCATTTTCTTATTTCTGAGGAGAAAAAGTGAGAAAAAAAGAAATCTGAAGCAAATATGAACGTGAGAATGAACCATGAGCAGTAAAAGAGATGTGAATGAGAAGGGCTGAAAAACTAGGAAGATTTCAGCATGAAGAGGCAGTAAAGACATGAGACAAGTAGAAAGACAGGGAGAAAGAGGCCAGAAAGCAGACGCTGTGGGAGACTCGGATAAACCGAGTGGAGAAGAACATCATTTAAGAATTACAAGATGCTGATGAAGTGGTGGCGCATCAACAGTGTGAGAGGGCAAGTCAGAACAGAACGATGAGAGTGGACAGAAGGAAGAAAGAAGCGATAGAGGAGGAACGGAAGCGAGGCTCAGCCTCAGCACCTGTCACTGATGCTTCCATTATTAGGAGGTTCAAAGGCTCATCAATCAGTCGGTGCACGTTTTTTTTGTTCTCATTCATTAGCATTTTCTCATGTAATTAGATCAGATTCAGACAGTGGAGCCTGTGCAACAATGAGACTAGCACCTTCTCTGGACCATTAGAATAACCTGCAACAGCTTCACTGTGGGTTCTGACGGCTGGAAATGCCTTGGTGTTAGTTTAGAGCGTCTCACGCGGTTTCCAGTTCATCCCACAGCTTCCAGTTCTCTTCGCTGACACTGTAATGGGTTTTCCCAGCAGGTGTCGTCTTTTCAGCTTGTGTTACAGTTGCGTCCTTCACTGATGGCTCTGGTCTCATCTCCTCTAATTAAAAGCGCCATCTCTTCCACTTTAACGGGCAGAGAACTAATCCAGTGTAAATCCAACGTATTGATCTGCACGTTGCCTTTTCTTTGTTGGCTTCATAGTGAGCTCTGATCATAAATCCATTCTTATCAGAGTTACCACATTATCTATATGCAGGAGTCACATTTGGGAAATTAGGAAATACAGTGTTTTAGCCATTTTAACCCCAAATAGAGCAAGGTACTGTTCATACTGTCTATTGTGGCTAGTCTGTTAATAATGCTCTATCAAATGTCTCACACACTACAAATGAATAGTTCTTGTCATACTGTATTAATGTTGCCACCTGGTTTTCAGCTGCTTATTTTAATACATGTAATGGTTAAAGATTATGCTTTTACAAACAGCAGAGACATGTTAGAGCTCACCTGTGTGTGTGTGTGTGTGTGTGTGTGTGTGTGTGTGTGTGTGTGTGTGTGTGTGTGTGTGTGTGTGTGTGTGTGTGTGTGTGACAGGTAATTGAAATCAATGACCGTGCCCTGTGGGTCATTCGCCCTTTGCTACGTGTCTCATGTATCTGTGAAACCGTGGTCGTGAGGTCACACCCGCTACAACCCCAGCTGCCTCCCATCACCGCTCGCTCATCTCACATGCACGGCTCTAAACGGAGGGTATAATCGTCCCTTCAGGGCTCCGAGAAGATGAATCGTCCCTGTTCTCAGGCTTCCTCCGGGCGCTGAGCAGCCCTTTTACGCCCGTTCCCCGTTCTCCTGTGCAGGTCACTGATCTCACTTGTCATGTGTGTGAGGCAGCGTCTGCTTGATTGGCAGCTGTCGTGGTGACTGGCAGACGCGGTGGCACAGGGCAACAGGAGGCGGAATCTGCCGGGCAACACAGATAATACATGACACACACACTGTGAAGGCAGGAGAGAAAAAGAATCAAAGTCAAGCTGGTATAAATGGAATGCTATCATTTAGTTTTAGAGAAGTAGGACAGAAATGACTGAACTACAGTATTTTATGGATCTTATGGATCCTCAATTCTTCATTTAAATTGTAGAATTACCCAAGTTTTTATGTTTGTGTGACAATTGTCGTTAACTACTACCCTCCTCGTCTTCATCACTTAGCACTGAGCTCAGTACACATATGTATATATATATATATATATATATATATATATATATATATATATATATATATATATATATATATATATATAACCCATAGATTATATAATATATAACATTAATTAATTTAACTATTAATATATAAGGTTGTTTGGTAAACCCTGACATATACAAATTGTACTTTACTACTGTACTGTATTGTACTTGATTTTTTAAATGTGCAAACTCCACAAACAGGCCTGCTTTGGTGGTTATATTGGGCCAATATATTAATATATTAATTGGCCCATAGGTGTGAGTAGGAATGGTTCTGTCCAGAGGTTCCACTGCCTCCTGATCAATGACTGCTGGTGCAGGAGATTTAAAAAATACATTTTGTTTTTGTGTAAGCAGAGCGCACAAAACAACTTAATAGTAGTATAATCAATTTCAATTAATTCAATTTGATTAGTTATGATTCATATTTTGAACATTTTAACAGTCCAATTATCTGCATAGTGGGAGGGTTTTATTCTGCTTCACACTGTGAGTGCAATGTGACTGTGTGAATCTGACCGTGAATGGAAGTGTGGCTCCCGTGCGCACGTGTTAATGCTGTGATCTCGTGGTCCCTGCTTCTTGTGTTCTTTTTACGTCCAGGATAAACGCGTGTTGACGGCTGATGGATGGATCAGACTGTGGAAGGCAGGCGAATACATGGGAGCACTGAGAGACAGGATCTGCGGAACGGCAGGACACAGGCTGCAGAGCCTCCTTCTATGAGAGAGGGACACGTCATCGCATGCAGCAAGTCTCTGCAAGTGCGACTGTGACAGCGCTTCTGTGTTGTTTTCATAAAAAAGCCCCGTCTTTCTTCTTCCTAGATAGTAAATCAAAATTTCACACCAGAGTCACATCTTACCTGTGCTTTTGAATGTCACCGTGTCAGAGGCAGGATGACAACTAATAAAGTGTGTTGTGCTGCTGCCACTGAAATGACAGACCTGTGGAGAAGCTGATGAAGGTTGGGTTGTGTGTTAGCAGGAAGGCGCTCGTGTGGGGTCCAAGCAGAGACCTGTGGCTTGCCGTCTGATGGGGCTTTGTTTTTGAGGTGGAGGTGGCTCTAGTTCGGTGTCTGACATATCTGGAAATGCTGGAGACAGTGTGTGTGTGTGTGTGTGTGTGTGTGTGTGTGTGTGTGTGTGTGTGTGTGTGTGTGTGTGTGTGTGTGTGTGTGCAGGACCTGCGATGGGACCGACCAGCAAACCCAGAAGAAATGTGCCAAACAAATCAAGGCCTGGCAGCGATAAAGGTTAAAAAGGGAGAATGTGAAGGGAGGAGGAAGGAAAACAGAAGGAAATGAGCAACAATAATAAACAATAAAACACATAGATCTTAACCAGTGCTCAGTTTAAACTCCCTATTCAGTGATGTGTTTGATCAGGATGGATCATTTTCTCCAGCAGCATCCCTGCCATATTCTACCCTCATTGTTGCCTTACATTATTAGAAGCGTTGCAGGTAACCACTCTCTGCATGTGGTCTTGGAGACACTAAAAATGAGTGTTACGTAAGACTGAGAGGTCAAACAGCTCCCACACAGCACTGGATCAGCGTTAAGTACAGTGTACTGGTGCATTCATACCGCAGAGCTGAATGTGAGGAATTCAACCTAGATTTTTTAATCAGTGCTAAAATCAAGTAGATTATATTATATATTATATATATTAGATTATATTATCGATTTGCTACAGATGCTGACATGACGTCATTCAGTGGAACTTGGTGCTGGACAAAGGACTCTTTGTCCCCAGTGACAGGTCTCACCGGAGGTTTTACAAAATGTCAGCCCACTGACTCACTTCATCAGTTTACAGAATGAACACAGCGCTGGTCTCCACAGAAGCTGGAGACAATCCTCATAAAAGCTGGCTGCAGTTTATTGACAATGAGAATAGAGACCGTATTGATTATGTAATGTGAAAAAGGGTTTTAGGAGGATTTTCAGGCTCTGCAGCAACATAAAAGTGTAATTTGACCTGTACAATAAATATATATTTATTACCACAATAAATTCATTGTTATATTAGCTAAATGCAAATAATATCATGTTTTGGACAGAATGAGGAGGATCTGTTGTAGAGAATAACACTTCCATTCAGCGTGGAACCAAACTGTCAGTTTGGGTTCCTAGCTGCCACTGCAGCAGCTGCCACTGCAGCTACTGTAGGAAGGTCTATACCGTATTCAGTCTATATTCAATAAATGACCTCTGATATGTTAAAATGCACCATCAGTTCATTCTCTGTCTTCATCCCAAGTGGTGGCGGCAGAGATAAGAGAGACAGGATTCTTTAAAGCACCTTAGGAGACTCTCTCTTTTTTATTTTTAGTTAAAAACTACATAGTTACAAAGGGAAGGTTAATCATTTAACATAACATATAATATATAGTCCACTTCTCATTTAGGCTCTAATATCCTAAATTTAGAAAATGAGTAAATATAAAGCGCTGCACAAACAAGAACCAAAGCAACAGCAGCCGGAAAAACACATTTTTAAAATCTGAGCTACTGTGAAAAATGGTAGCAAAGTAACTATTTGGAAATTAATAAAATATAAAATCAGAATCAAGCTACGAAACACTGACTAAGCAACATCAACATACAGTAATCACAATAAAGCCACACCGCCACCAATAGACCGGATGGGAACTGGAACAAAGTGGTCCCCATGGAAGTGTCAGCAACAAGGATGAGAGGGACGAGCTGGCCAGCTGTGTGATGCCAGATGTGTGTGTGTGTGTGTGTGTGTGTGTGTGTGTGTGTGTGTGTGTGTGTGTGTGTGTGTGTGTGTGTGTGTGTGCGTGTGCGTTATTTGGCTGGCGAGACGTCACAGTGGGTTTACGTTTTGCCAAAGACAAGTGGAGCTTTCTGTGATGCTGTATAAACACACTGAAGGGGTCCACAGAACGGAGACCGTGAACCCCTACACGAAGGAGAGCGAAGGAACAAGCTCAGGCAGAAAAGTGAAAAATCAACATGTAGTGTGTCTGCTGCTGTAACTGACGACGAGTAAGGACCTTTCTGCCCTAGAGAGGGAAGTAGAGTGAGTCCATAGCATCAGATGAGAAGCAGGGCTTAAGGCGAGCACTGCAAATCATCAGAGCCGTTTCGTGTCAGAGTCTAAAGAGATGTGTTTACATGTCCTGACCCCAGACCCAGACTGCAGCGCATCCTTACGTATCAAACTGGATCAGTTCATTCTCATACTCTGAAGTTTGCAATTTTATTTTATTTAAGCTTGTTCAGTGTAGAAATGTTTGCTTGCTTTCATGAGCTGTACAGTAGTAACTACAGTGAAGCCCATTGTGGCTGGAAACGCTCTGAAACAATACTAATGTCCGCCTGTGACTCACCCACATTTACAGCAGCCTCATGCATGTGAACAAAGCCTTAATGTGACTCTCATGTTTGACTCGTTCTGCTGTTGTTGATTCCTGAATCAGGTCCCTGGAGGAAACCAGCCGCCTCCTGGGTTTGGACTAATGAGCTTTTGCTGCAGAATTATCGAAGATCTTGAGCATTTCTGCAAGAAACATCAGGATCGCTGGACCCTAGGCCGATGACCAGGGGAGCAGAGTGAGCAAACCGCATCCAGGTACCGTGACCTGACCTCTGCTGAATGGTAGGAAACACTCCCGTAATGCAGTAGTATGAGATGTGTGTAGAGGCTCATTCCCTCTCCACTGAGAGCAGATGATGATAATTACAACGACCGCCTCGCCTCCTTTCTTTCTCTCCTATCTGCTTTGGATGCTATCAGCCTCCTTCCAGCTGTTTGTTGTTTATCACCTCCCTCCTGTCTCTGCGTCTCCTCCTTCCCACTCTTCTGGCCCCACTCATTCTTCGCATGTTCAGGAGGCAGAAGAAAGCTCCGCTCAGCACGGCGTCGACTCACTCCGCAGTAATTATTCATTATCACAGCAGACACTTCTCTCTTCCACATCCACTTTTGCCTTTTGATCAAACTTACATTTAACTTTGATGCGATTCAATAATTAACGCGGCCTCCTCTGTGTTTGAATGATAACTTTTTAAATGGCTCCTCCGACTGTTCCGGCTGGTTTCAACTTGCCTTGGGGACCAAACCGCATTTAAAACAGAGGATCCAAGCACAAATATTGAGCGCCTCCTTTATCGTATCATACAGAAATGCCAGGCCACATTTTCCACCTATCAGCTTTTAAATCAAACGTGTGGTGTAAAAAAACAATGAATTTCTAGCTGATAATGTGGACATGTGAGCTGCTCTGGGGTTGATGATGGGACTTTAACAGCATTTGTCTAGTTTTAGCCTGTAGCAGTGTTTTAATGGAATCTACATCCTGATTTATTTTGCTTTAAACTGGAGCTTAAAATGAAGTGTAAATTGTGCATGTGTTGGAGCTGTTAATACCACACAAAAGCACTGGTTCTTGTTTATAAAGTCATTTTTTATGCAGCAGACCAGAAGCAGCTGTAAAATAAAGGTCAGAACTGTAACCTTAAATGAAGTCACTGAACATTATGGATCACAACACCTGCACCAAATAGTCTGCTGATCTTCAGGGAAGCGTCTTATTTTGTTCTGTTAATGACGCTATGATGATACCAAATAAGTCCTCAGCTTTCAGAACACACAGTATGTGTTTTCATATTTCATATTATTTGTGTTTCTTTTACTGCTTCTTACTGTACTCTCTCAACCGTTCATCTCCATTTCTGTCCATATGGATTCATATGAGTCTGAACTACAGTATGACACAAGCACAGAACATTCAGTAGAACCCCAACGTTCTCCTGGAGAATGGAGTTCTACGAATCCACGAAAAGTCCCACGATCAGTAATTGGGTCTACGTTGTCCGACTTCTCCCTAATGAGGTGTCCTCACCAAAAACAGCACCACCTGCTGAGAACATTCACACACCCATGTACCGCACTGATTTGACAGTAACAGCCAATTACACAGAGACAGTGGTGCTGCCACAGAGACGAGCAGAGCCGGCGCAGCTGACGTCTGGGCTGACATCCAGCATGTCCCGTGCAATTAACATTTGTGTTTCCGTCTTTACAGCTTTGTCGACAAAGAGGAAAAGTACATTCAATTGAAGAAAGGGAAAGGTAAATGACTTTACTTACAGGGAAATTCTGGGGTGTTTCACAAAAGTGCCTGCTTCCTCCACAAGCAGCTCTACAAGAAGATGAAGATTGAACAATTACACATCGGCTGACAGGACGAGGCCGAATGAAAATGATGGAGCGTTTGTAAAGAAACAGCACAATAACAGTATTTTGGTCCTATAGGAGTTAGACCTCACTATGTGGGTTGGGGGAATGGCTGCAGACAGTGAACAGGGTGTTAGAGTAATTGCTGAGTGATGTGAGGAGCCTGTGCAGCAGCTTCTGGAGGATGGAGCTGTTACTAGGGTCAGTGGGGAAAAAGGCTGGAAAAACACAGCTGTGAACTAAAAAGCTCAGGTAAAGAGGCCGCGTAAGCTGGAGGAAGGATAAAAACACGGGATCTCACTGATAGGAGCTGGATCTGTGTCTTACAGGGGCGATAACAAGCAAAACCTGCACAACAGAAGCAAGACGTGTCATCAGCATAGAAGTGACAGCATCAGGGCTTCTGTGTTCACCATATACAAACAGATGCAAAAACAGAAGATCAACTATCAAAAATAATAAATGTGTCTTAGAAGTAATGACTGCAGAGTAAGCTCAGGACATTTCTGTTTCTCCTTCATCAGCTGATGTTATCACGCCTGAGCCCCAGTTCACAGGCTGAGACACTGCAGAGCCGTCCCCACTCTGCCTGCGTCTCTTTGTTCTTCGTTTGTTTGACATCATTTCAGTGGGGAAATGTAGGAACTTAATTAAGATGCCTCCTCGCTGGTGGTGTTAACAGAAACACACGGCACTTCCTCGTTAGAAACGCACAAACAGAATAAATCTCGGGAGTCCTCGACTGCGTTACTGTGTTACCCGTGTGTTACGGGCAAAATAAATGAATAAATTGGCATCAGCCATCCTGTACGCTGTGGTCTGCTGAAGCAGCAGCATCACAGTGATGACAGGAAGAGACTGGACAGGATCATCAAGAAGTCCAGCTCTGTCCTGGGCTGCACTCTGGACACGGTGCAGGAGGTGGGTGAGAGAAGGGTCCTGGCTAAACTCACATCCATCCTGGACCAGGACTCTCACCCACTGGAGGACTCACTGTCTGCTCATGAGCAGCTTCAGTAACAGACTGATCCACCCTCGCTGTGTGAAGGAGAGATTCTGCAGATGTTTCCTCCCTGCTGCATCAGACTCACACAGACTTATAATCAGCACTGACCTCCTGGTCCATAACTCACACACTGTATCAGTGGTTGTTGTTGGAAACTTTATTCTGTGCAATACTTGGCGTAAACCTGTACAATATTTATATAATGTGCAATAATCATTCCCATGACCCTGTACACTACTCACTCAGCTCATCTTATATAGTGTTGTACTGTGCAAGCTGAGCTCTTGTTCTTTGTTAAACCTCTCTTGTACTGGCCTTAAGATACAGTATTTTCGACTCCACTGTACTGTTTGTTTTGCAGGACAAATAAAGGTTTTCTTATTCTTCTTATTCCTTTTATTCTTAATGATATAAGTGGGGAGGAGGGGATAGTTAGGATGGGCGAGAGAGCAGAATGAAGGCAGGGACTGCAGGATGCAATGTGAGATGGGTATTGAAAGCCAACAGGGAGCAGCAATAGAAGAAAGGATTCAGGTTAAATAATAAAACATATATAAATATATATTATATTATTATTGCATATTTTAGCCACAAGACAGAACAGGAACCACTGATGTATGACGATGAAAGAGAGTAACTGACTAGCACAATAGCAAAATGAAAACATAATACAGTACAGTGTCTTTATAAAATACCTTTTTAACATGATTATTATTCTTGTTGTTGTTGTTTTGATAATGCTGTTGACCAGTCATACTCTATGTGTGTATCTCATGCACCAGCATTGTGTAGGCAGCTGCTGCAGCATACATTACTGTATAATTTGTGGTAATTACTCTGTGTTGTTGCACTAATAAAACATAGTGACATGCAGTAATGCACAACTAAAGAATAGAACAGTTGGAGAAAGATATCAAATGACTTCTGCTTAATGTTTATTATTATTTGGTCAAGAAGAAGGAAGGAGCATGAAGGAGCAAAACTGTGAACATACTGTACAGTAGCTTTAATAAATTCAATGGAAGTAGGATATAAACCATGTGTAGGGTTGTTACAACAGTCAACTTATATTACACAGTAATATACAGCCAAACCCAACATTGAGCCCAAACACAGAGAAAGAAGGAAAACGCGTCTCTGACAGGCTTTAAACATTAAACAGGAAGAGATGTTGTGAGTTGTGGTCTCTGTGTTGGTTAATGGCCGAGATTCACTGAAGTGAAGGGTGTTTGTGTCTCCGTGTATAAGAGCATATCTTTCAGAGAAACTCTGCAATAACTGTCCAATTTTAATATCATCGATCAAAGTTTAAAGGATTTTTGATGTACAACACACCCGGAGAGGCTGCTGGAGGCAGTGTGTGTGTGTGCGTGTGTGTGTGTGTGTCTGTGTGTGTGTGTGTGTGTGTGTGTGTGTGTGTGTGTGTGTGTGTGTGTGTGTGTGTGTGTGTGTGTGTGTGTGTGGGTACACTAAGTGCTTCTTTATTGCTTTTTCGTAGAGCGGGTCATGGATGAAGTGGAGCAGAGAGCAGTGAAGACAAGCGGACAGCAACAAAGTGATGAAAGTCTTTTTTTTACTTTTAAAGCAGCTGCAGTTTAACAAACCAGTGACATCAGAACCTAATTCACTTTGTTTCCCTTTGTGTGGAAGTCTCAAGTACTGCAGAATGACAACGCGAATGAGCCTCTTCTCAGCCTCAGTGTTTCACTTCAGAACTTGTTTCAGAGTGGATGGTTTACATAAAACAACCACAGGTGCTCTACTTGAAGTGACATCAGAAACCGAGAAGAAACAGAAATAAACATAAATGACTAGAAATGATAAATATCAGATATCCAATGCATTAAAATCGATTGAACTGATTTTAACCTGACTTCCTGGCCAGCCAATAACCCTTTATTGGTCATTGTCACACCTTACAATGCAACAACAAAAGTGGTCTTCTGCATTTAACACATTTTTTGGCAAGAATATTTGATCATTTGGCTCAACCTCAGTTTCCAGTGTAATGTAAATGTAAATACTGATACTTTCCTGGATAACATCGATATTAAATAACTACAAAGCCTGAAATCAGTTTCACAGCTCAATAGACTGCTATTGCTGCCTCAACGGGCACATGTTTTGGTTTTCTGACGTACTGAGGATACTTTTGTACTGTGAGTTTCTCCCAGCCCTTAAAGTTTGAAAACATTTGGGACTGATGCACATACCTGGTGCCTAGGAAATATTAGGTTAATAAGCTTCCTCATAGCCAAGTACAAAGCACATGAAACTGCGATGCAATCCTCTTAAATTTAGTGACCATATAATACATTATAATCCCATAATTCGTGTTCCAGCTTTCTTTTTATTGCACCAAACCAGGTTTGTTTGTCTCTGTCTTTCTTAGGTGGAGTTTTTCAGTTTCGAATAAGTGATTTTCTTTGCCTCCAGTTGAGTTATTTTCAGGTTGGAGGATGTTTTCTGTTGTTGTTTTTTCTGCCGTGTGGAAGACTATGTAAGAAGCCATGTATAAGTTTTACTTTTACACGTAAGTTCTCATAAAACCTTTTGTTTTAAGCCTTTGGTCTTTTTCGTCTAAGTTCACTCTTTAAGCACTAATTTTCATTATTTTTTAAAAAAACACTCCTTTCTTATTAAAAAAAGTTGAACCCATTGAAGCAAGTCTCGTTTGTATGTTTAAATGTTGCCCAAATTATCATTAAAGCCTTGTTGGTTCGTTAGTTTGTGGCCTGTGTATTTGTTGACTTTTACAGTACGGTTTGTTATTTTGTGTATTCTCTGATGTGTATGAATTATTATTTCTGTTGCTGAATTATGCTGATATTTCCACAAAAAAAGTGGAAACATTCTGCTAAAATCCTTAAACACCAGCTATAAGGATTTTTTGGTCTCTGTAAAGGCTTATACAAACAATTACCAGTAACAAAATGATAACGATCTGCTTGTACAGTAGTTATTGTGTATATAATTCATTTATGCTATGTGAATGAAGGATTCTGTCAAAATGAAGCACTCAGCATAGATGTGAAGGAGGAGGTCTGGCAGCGCAGACTGTGATACTGACCTCCAGGTTAAGTGGAGGTGAAAACAGCCCAGTTTAGGCGAAGGCTTCTGAGTCGTCACACAGGCAGACGGAGCTTGTGTGTAGTTAGACAGAGAGGCTGATGAGGGGCTAAAGGTCAGTGTAGAAGTCTGGCCTTCAGTCTAAATGATGCTGCTGGCATTTACACACAGAGACGAGCAGACACACACACACACACATACACACACACACACACACACACGATTACACACACTCTTTGGATGCAGCAGTTCTTTGGGAGACAAGAAGAACAGTTCCCATAGATTAAGGCTTCTAATGGAGTCAAAGTAACCAGATTACCAAAGCGTTTAAGCACAGAGAGTATAAACTCCTACTGGATTTAATGTAGATAGCACGAAAAAGGAATTGAGAGGGAAGTGATATTAATATTTCCTGACAGGCTCCAGTTATTTCTCAGAACTGCACTTTTTCAGGCTGGCAGATTGTATTAAACAACGATACATTATTTATGTCTTGACAGAGACGACAAGAGCAATCTCGCTTCTCTGACAACAGTGTGGAAATAAGACTCAATAACGAAGTCAACACAAGTGCAGGAAGGAAGCAGAACCGCTGTGTATGTTAATGGAAGAGGGCCTGCTTATGGCTTAAACTGATGTCTCTGTATCCTCCAAACAAAAACTTTTTTTTTTGTTGTTATGATTAATTTCCACCAAAATCTCAAACCCGCCTTGACTTCAGAGGTTTCGCTATTTTCTGCTAATTCACTTTGCTCTCCGTAAAAAGGAGCCACAGCGTGGTTCACTTCTGTTCTGTGCTTTTAAAGCCCGGCCTGTCTATTTACAGCAGCCGACGACTCTGAAGCCTAATCTACTGTTACACTGCGGGTTAAGTAGCTTTGGATAAAAGCGTCATTAAATGATATTAAATGCAATGATAACGTCCTCAGAAACAACAACACTCATTAGCTGCATACAGTCACTGTAGCGCAGCACACGACGGAGATCATTCCCCTCGTCCTGTGGATTCCTGTGCTCGAGTCAGTCTGATTACGCGATTGGTTGCTCACATGCTCTCATCCTCCAATAAGACGGGCGATGCCGTTGTGAATGCCCATTGACCGCGTTGGTCACCTTGTTACTGGAGGTCAACGAGGTTGCAGCAGTGTAAATATAGGCTTAAGTTGTAACTGTGTGAAATCAGTGACACAGTGTTGCACAGATGTTTCTTATTTATTCTCTTAGACTGGATGTGACAGGAGTCCCATCCCCGGTGTGAGAGTGAGCAAATGTGCATGAAATGCGTTATGCGGTGACGCCGGCCTGTCAGAACACGGAACCAGCAGCAGGCGTTGGCGTCACACATATGTACATACACACATATTCATTTATATGCACATATTTAACGCCTACTTTGCTGCTGTCTTTTTCAAAACCACTCGACTCTTGACCTCGCCTTTAAGGTGGACGTCAGAAACTGCCTTCACACGCTGCGATCAGCTGAGCATCAGTTCGTTTAAACATGCAGTGACTGAATATATGTGATAAGATGTCTGTGAATGTTGTGTCACACACACTGCTCTTCTGCCGTATCCTGTAGTTTATTACCTGCTTGTGTTTCACCCCATCACACATGTTTACCGCTCGTTCCCCATAATTAACCTCTATTATTATGAGTGGCCCACTTCCTTAACTCCTCCATCTCTAGATCCTTGTTTCCTCAGTGCTGCTGCTGTATTTTCGGGGGTTGTGGTAAAATCAGCTTTTCTCTTCCTGTGAAGCGGACGTTGTTTCCTCCATCTTCCATTGGTTACGTTGCATTTTCATGGGGGATTAGTAAAAGCCGGCCTAAACATTGAAGCCCTTTAACGTACACAGCAGCTTAATGCTATTGTTGCATCAAAGACCACGACGCACAAAGGCACATGAGCGGAAGCAGCTTATTAGGAGATGACAGAGACAGAGCGTGTCGGCGTCACCAGCAGATACAGTTGTTCTGCAGCTACAGAGGCCACAGGTTAGACGCTGACAAAGACAGCGAACAGGAGCGATGGGAGACTAGAAGATCCTGCTGCTTCGATGATTAACCTTCTTTCTATCACAATACCAATATATCATTGATATATGTATAATATAAATGAATTTGTTGAATCTGTTCTTTTATGATCTAAATGTTTTATCCCTTTATTCGTATAGACTGTGTCCACATTGTCCTCAGTGTTTCCTGCAACAGTAGTAGCTGACAGCAGGCTTCTCTGGAACTACTGTATAACCTGGAACTACAGTATCAACATAATGTCAGACGATGCTCCATTGTGGCTCTATCATGCAATGACACCAGGTTATGCTTGGATTCAACATGAAGCATTTTCTTACCTTTGCTTTACTAATGCAGAGTTGAACTAACTGCTAAATAAACCAACACTACGCAGGCTCTGTTTCTGTATATAATCTTAAAAAATCTGGAAACAAAGGATTCCCGACTTTGCTCATTTTCAGCATTTTGTCACTAAAGTGGTCGGTATACAGTAACACATCCTGTTTGCTCTTTAAGTGCAATTTACATGGCATTTGCTTGACAGCGTGAAGGATCTGGGTTTGGACCTAATGGCTGCCTGGGGCCCTTCTGTGTTGAGTTAGCATCTTTCCACGGCGCTCGCCAGGGTTCCTGCCTGGTGCTCCACATTTAATTACACTAAATTGCCTGTAGCTGTGAATGTGAGCATGAATGTTTATCTGTATCTATGTGTCAGCTTTGTCCCAGACTGTCGACCTGAGCGCCCTTCACCCTGCAGCCGTCTAACAGCCTGCGGAGCTCTCAGCATGAAGAATGGAGGAATGATTAAACCCGAATGGCTGTGGAAGCATCCGTAACATGTTCTGTCAGTTAGTGATGCATAATGACAAGCTAACATCGATTAGGACTCCAGATAAAGCACTGTGATCAATTCAAAACCATTGGTATGTCAATAGGACTACATGCAAAATATAAATATTTAATAATAACAATCAAATCAAAGCAAATCTTATGTACTAAAGTGAGTTCTAGTTCAACATGAACTGTACTTCACCAGGAGGTACCGGAGCTGGTACCAGCTTGGTACCAGAGCAGGCCGTAAAGGAGCTGTAGATGCTCCCAATCCATCTTTATTCAGAGCAACAAAATTCAGCTTCAGACAATAAAAAGAAATCCCCACGCATGCAGTGAACAACTCGTTAAGCCCCCATTTGCATGCGCGGCCTTATCTGTCAGTTATTACCAACTATTTTGGGACATTCTGTGAAAGCATGACAAGCTTTAATCAACTTCTGGGACAAGCTGCACCTGTTGTACATGCGGCTTGCGCGTAACGTGTGACATTGTGTCTCACGAAAGCCCAGCTGAGATGAGAAATGACAAGAGTGGTGTGAATTGTTTAGACGCCAGATGAATAAGGCGAATGAGCACCCCCCTCTGCTGGCGGCTTCTCGCTGTGAGTTTCCAGCCAGTCATTCATTCCCGTCGCCTCTCTCTCCGTCTCCCTCGCAGTGGGGTTGATGACTCGTAACCATGGCCGCACGCCCGTGCGCCCGCGGCCTGAATAACGCGGGGCTGCTGTATTTTCTCCAGACACGGAGCTCGGGAGGCGGCGAGGACGCGGGCCCGTACGTCCGCGCGCATCCATCCAGAAGCACGGGGCCTCTGTTTAACAGCTGCTCGCCGAAGAGCATTCAAACAGGTGCACATGTCACAATAAAGCACACGTCAACGCGGCCTGGGTTTGAGCAACTCCTCCGTTCGCTTCACAACAACAGGGTGCGTCTGTCTGACGCTGAGAAGAAAAGCTGGCGGCAGCAGCAGGATGCTGAACCTCGTCCACTGAGGTGAGGTTCATATCACCAGAGAGCATGAATGGCTTCTTAATTCTCTGGGAAGAATCAATGCTATTCTATGCATTATTTGCATAGAATCCTGTCTAATCTAAAAACATGGTGTTAGCCCATGACAACCTGGAGGCAGTGGAACTAGTGCTGATGCAAGTTGTCTGTCATCCAGACGAATATATGATGTATTTTCTGCTAACTGTAAGTGAGAAAAAAAAAGCAACATTTCGTAAAAAAAATTGTGAGTTTGTGCGTCTTCTTATTGGAGATGTGTCACTAACAATAACACCTGAAATTGGACCAAACGCATTTTTAGCTGCAGTCACCAAATCCACAGTTCTTCTCCTGAGTAAAAAACTTTTCTTCTTTATCTCACCCCCCGTACTATATATAACTCTAAAGTGTTATATCACTTTTAGTCACTAAAGTGACTCACGTTTCCTTTCAGGACGTCAGGGGGAAGTAGAAAATGATGGTGTGAAATCCCTCGTGGTCCCAAAAGGAAAGTCAAGCTCCTGCAAAGGATGGACTGCATCAAGAGATTTGTGTCAAAGCTGCTGGAGACGATGCTGCTGACATCGCCCAGGGGAACCCAGCAGAAAACAAAAAGCCTGCTTCTTTAGGGAAAGGGAGACAAGACAGGGACTTTGGAGGCAAACTTGTGAATGTGTTACATATTCCAGAAAAGAGATCAAAGGTGGCTTAGTTTTACGGCGCATCATCATTGGTGATGTGTCTGGGCAAAATATGGTTTCATATTCTATTAGGGCAGATATGTTTCTATAACACTGAACCAGATCCCTTTGGAGAACATCTCCCCTACCTGTGCATGAACAGAAAATTATTACCCAGCATGGAAATAATCCATTGCTGATTGATTAGCTCCAAAACTGTTTTTGCCCATCAGTTTGTTTTGAACATGGAAACTTTAAACAGGAACAGAGTTCAGTTTAAACACCAGAGTCATTAATGAAGTTTAGATAAGATAAGACTTTATTAATCCCACCATGGGGAAATTCTTTTTTTTTTTTAGCAACAACAACAAACAAAACAGATAGAATACTGTAGAATGGACAGCAGTATTGACTGCTCAAGAAAAAATAAATCATACAAACAAGTAAACTTTAAGTTAAGAAGTAGCATATTTACAGCATGGAATACAGCATATTTATGGTGGTGGCAGATGCAGGGACGTGCACAAACTTTTTTAAGGGTAGTGGCCCAAAATAAAAAGAAGGGCAGTTACACAATACCCAAATAAAAGACAAAGAATGTTTCTGTAATAATCATAAAAACATAATTATAAGCTATGTTGTCAGTGGGGGATTGAACAACAGACCAGCTGCTCCAAAATCCTACACTCTGCCTTGAGCTACCAGCACCTATTTGAAACTTTGAAAGTAGTAGTAGTATATTATATAACATATATAAAACATGATACAGTATATATAATTGCCTGTTGCCTCTGAATTACAGTTACAGCATAAAGTGATTACAGTCATTTTGAAAAAAAATATATGTTATAAAAGTTTTTTGCTTGTCACTACTTCTCTTTGGCAAATGTAAAGAAAGATGACGCAGAATCTAAAAGTAAATCGTAAAGGTAAAGGTGCATGCCACAAAACTAAAATAAGGTTCAGAACATTAAAATGCTCCAGGATGCTGGGAAACTGCTGAGGCGCTACATAATAACTGTATTTTAGATAATTGTATGCATCAAATTTGCTGTCAGAGCATTTTCTAATAAGGCTGTTATCTTATTTATAGCAGGGTAGGTGCTGCAAGCCATTATATCATATTATTATTTATAAGCAATTGTATAAGCAAATTTCTCTGTAAACTGAGTGCAGATCAGCATCCTCCCCTGTTTGCTGTGACTCGTTTGAGGCTCGACGAGCCTCCGCGGCGTCTGTCTCACTGCGTAGCTCACTCGGCTCCGTTTGCAGGTTCCTTCTGTTCCGCTCGGTGCACGTCATTAGTTGTTCACCCGACACGCGCTCCCTCTGTACTGCGCCGCTTGCTCGTTAGCGCTCGGCCTCATAGTGCAGTCAGGATTCACACTCAGGTTGGGTTTAGTCTGTGTAATGTTTTTAATGTTCAAAATCACAAAGAACTCTTAAGTAGACTTCAATGACCTCTGTCTGCTTTGGTAAAGAGCCGGAGTGTGGGAGTGGATGAGGAGGCGCATGTGGAACCAGAGCTGGGGATGAGCAGAGGGCTCTAACAAGCTAATCTAAGCCTGGAATTGGTTCGTTAGCAGAAGGGCTCATAAGGCTGGTACCAGTTGATCCTTCTAAAAGGAGCCCCCACCACCACCACCACCCACCAGAGGCAGGCTGTGCACCAGGCTGATCTGCTCTCAGTGTGTTAATGGGTTTCTTCAGGACGAGCAGTCTTGTGTTGCAGATGTCCTCCCTAAACAGCATCTGGGGGTAATTTAGGTCAAAACCTGTGAATGTGCTGAGCTCCACACGCAGCGAACCTCCAGCATTTAGCATATCATTCAGCGCTACCGACTAGCCTTTCAGTTCTAACCCTCATTACACACGCGGCACATTACAGATGCATTGGAAATGTGTTTTAGGTGGACGCTGTGACACAGCAGCCGATCTGCAGGTTGTTAAACAACTCTTCTAAAAAGTGAGCGCTTCCATTTGTGCCAAGGACCCTGTAAGTGCAGATCACATCTTTTCACATCACATGTCACAGTATTTTCCCCAGAGAAGACCTTCTAGACACAAAATGTGCATCCTGTCATTCAGCCTGCGCTCCAACTATATGTACTGTAATTAGTGTCTGATTTGCTTTGGCAGCGGCCTATTACACAATCAGTGAGTGGGACGGCCTTGAAATTATGCAGATGGAAAAGCAGCCTCGATGCTGGGTTTCCAAAGTTAAACTGGGCAATACTTGAATATTCCAGCATTTGGGGATAATTTACTTGCTTTTAGACTTTAGAACATAGACGCACATCTGTCCATTCACTGAGCTGATCATGAGTAATGACAACCAGGAACCTTGTGGAGTCTCACACTTAACACTGATGAGTTATTGATTTTTTTTTACTTTTACTTACTTACTCATTGGATCTATGACACTTTCTAATTTTGTGGTCGATGTTTCATTCATGCACTCTCGCCACTAGCGCTACAACCCTCAACCACAACCCAGACACGTCGGCTCTCGAGGCTAAATATACGCTCATCGAGGCTACTGTAGATGTTACATGCTGCATTTAGCAGCTCTACGGACGCTGTAATGAGTTTATCAGTTGTTCACACTGTCACACTGCTCATGGATCCCTGTTACCCACTACTCCTGGCATTCACAGGCTAAACACCATAACTTGTTTATGCATATTTTGGCTCCGCCGGTAGCAGCTACTCATCATGCGCCTCTAAGATGTCCACTAAGCCCCAGCCACCAAGGATGCAGCAGCCAGCGCCTCGTGGGTGCTGGTCCCGAGCCGGGTGGAGCCTGGGCAGGGTTACAGTAGACAGCACGTCCCGAGGCGCCACTGTCATCAAACATGCATGTCTCTGCAATGATCCCAATGGGAAAGGAAAGGGATGGAAAGTTATGAAAAAACACAGTCTGAATGTTTTAGGACCTAGAAACTCGTCCACGGAAGAAGAACTGCCTGGATTTCATCTTCCTTGGTGTGTTTAAATATGTAACGCTTCTCTGCTCCCTCGGTCCATCCTTCACTTCTTCCCTCTTTATTACTGCGTGCGCCTCCTCTCTGCCGTCTGCTTACTGACACACACGAGGATGTCACTTTAAATTATCCATTTAGTTCGCAGGAAAACCGCGTGCAGTCATAAATCAATAGCAGTTGTGAAGGCAATGAGGCAAAGACGGGGACAATGGGAGGCTGGGGACAGAATAGCTGGACGCACACATACAAACTGCATCTTTTATTGCACAGCCGTCTTTTATAGTTTTTATGGTTCATGGAAAACATTTTTATTCACTCTTAATGTGTGTCCCTTAAAAGAGGAAAAGGGTTTGGGGTGAAATCCACGAGGAATGTGAATGTTAGAACCCTGGACGCATGGTGTCTCTGCACTTGGATTGCAGTGTGTGTGTGTGTGTGTGTGTGTGTGTGTGTGTGTGTGTGTGTGTGTGTGTGTGTGTGTGTGTGTGTGTGTGTCACTGTCCTGCTCTGTCACACTCAGCGGTGGCTTGGTGATAAATAGGTGTCCCTAGGCCTGTTCTTTGCTCCCACCCGCAGACCTGCATCTTTGTTTATGTTTGGGCGTGTGGGGGTGTCAAAGTGTGTGTGTGAATGTGCATCTTTGTGTGTTTGAGGTTTTTATCCACCGCAAGGTTGTTTCATTTTGGGAACCGTGGTTGGATAAATGTTTGTTGCGGAAATAAATGGAAAACCTGCATTAACTCACGGCTAGACAAAATCTGTGTGTGTGTGTGTGTGTGTGTGTGTGTGTGTGTGTGTGTGTGTGTGTGTGTGTGTGTGTGCGCGTGTGCGTGTGTGTGTGTCCTCCCTCTTCACATTTCTTGATCAATATTAACAGCTAGCATGCGACATGACTTACGGGGTCGTCTGTATTCCCCTCACACACCAACACCTACACACAAACAAACAACGCACACTTGACCTCCAGGATGGAACATCTCTTCCAGGCCTCCCGGGCCCTCAGGGAGATTCTGTGGCAGGCATAAATATTCAGATAGGTCCCAGGCGGTGACAGGCCATGCATGGTGATGGCTTGTGTTGGAACACAAATTCATAGCTACATCTCTGTCTCCAGGGGCCTTGTTCTTTTTGATTTACTGTCTTCTGTAAAGCTGTTGGGCGTGTCACACTCAAGAGGAGGGGGACCGAGCAGGGCCGGGGCTGTCACCGATGTTCCTGACTGACATGTCGCATTATTTCATCACTCACTTCTCTTTCACTTTGGAGAATGTTCGTCGGCTTCATCTGACCCGTGTGCAGCGGTTTTAATCCACCAGGTAGCAAATAGGCCGAACCGTTTGAAGCGCTACAACCGTAGCTGACCTGAGTTCTGTGTTTGTGGGCGCTGCAGAAATGTGACAGCCTCCAACCTTTGGGCGACGACAGTTTCACTAGGTGTGAAAACACATGCTCGGTTAAATGCAAAGTCAAAGCGCACGCTGTCGTGACACCACGTTGGGTCATCGTATCTGTTCCCCCTCGTGCTCTGCAGAAAGTGAAGGTGAAAGTAACAGACTGTGGCAAAAATACAAAACATGCTATTGCTAAGGGCAAGGTTAACAACTCTATATGGTTACACCTGTACATGGAGAATAGTAAGGCCAGTATGAAACGTGTTCACTGACAGTGTGACTAGTGGGAACTGTCACTTTTTAACCAATTAAATTAAACTAAAATGTTTGTTTATTGCGATTCTCCCAGTGGAAACCACCAGCGTCCACACAGACCTTGATTCAATGCTAATGTATGACCTCGTTGACTGGCTTGTGCGCAGAGAGACGATTTTTAAACCTGCCTGATCTGAAAGGTGAGTGAAAACCACCTGACTGTCCAGACGTTTGTCCGACCAGATGAAGATGATGCTGCCACCAGGTTAGAGTTCCTACAGCAGCATCAGCGTTGTAGCTGAGCTGTTTAGCCCACTGCCAATGTTTGCATGGACCAAATGTGAGATCAAGGGCCCAATAACAAATCTATCTACTTCTGTAGATGCTGAGATGTCTAACTGTATTTGGTGACTAAGGTTACTGGATTACTATGTTTAAAAGTTTGAACAATAAATAAATGAACACATCATCTTTACTAAATCAACTTTACTCTGGTACTGTATTACTTTAAAACAATAGGATAAACGTTGTCCTTTGGGTCCACATGCAAGATTTTCCTGAAACCACTTGCACATATAACTTTCCCCACATAGAACAGACCAAACTGAGCCAATTGGGAATCACAGCCCATGTGCATATTACAAATGCCTGAAAGGCAAATTTTTCTTTCCTCTTGGGGAAATGATCCAGAGGATTCACAGTCAAGAGCTCTTGGTGAAAAGTAGGACTATACTAATTTCATGAAAGCCTAATTTCTGTGGACTTCATTCCATAGAGTTGGGCCTGAACAGACTCCGCTCTGCTGAAATGATTTCAGTGTTGATGTGGTTTGATTATTGGAGCGACGCTGTTCAGCAGGATACCAATCATCAGCTCTGCTTAAGATGCTAATTTTCACTCCTTTACTGATAACAATCATTTCTCGCTTCATCCTCTCTGCTGGTGGCAATTTGTATTCTGCTCATCTCTCTGCTGTGTCTGTGAAAATAATCAGACAGGGGAGTTTCCAATGGGAAAAAATCTCATTAGGCTGATTTAGGAAAGCCTCTGTTGACTGTAAACACTGTTGAGAACATAAACATACACGCACACTGCTAATTCTCTCAGCTGTTAGAGAGCGTTTTTAGGACCAAAGTTTCTCATTTATGATTTGCAAACCGTTTGCATATAACATTAGCAGGCGGGATATTTAACTAAAGACAAGCAGAGAGAGGCTCTGTGACTGCAGGTATTGTGCAACAAGCAGATGGACGAGCACACGCGAGTACATAAACTAGTCAATGAAGCAGATTTCTGCTCCACTACACCCCCGCTCTCACTGTTTGCTCCTGTGTCAAGCTCCATGCAAACACTAACTATGGATATTTTATTTAGGGCGCGCTGCTCCCGGCAGGATGCAGGAGCTCATGGGAGGACGTTAGGTCTGAAAGAACGCAATGCTTATAGACAGAAACGAAGCAGAGCTGTGATGTAAGTGATGTGACTTTGCCTCTTTCTAGCCACGCCTCTTAATATCCAGACACGCCCCTTGTATTCAGCCACTCCCCCTTCCTGAAAAGTGTAAGCATCCACTAAAAGCACATTTATTCTCACGTGAAACTCACAGTCTTTCTCTTTGAGTCATTTACAATATGGTAACACTGTGCTTGCATAAGGTACTACATTTTATTCTTTATTACTAACCTTCTAGATTTCTGAATGCTTCTATTTTACTATAAACTACAATAAGCCTCCAGCTCCACAGACCTGGAGACAGTACTGCACGTTTATCATAATTTAACTTATTGGAGCTGAATTTGGAGCTGCTGTCACAAAATGAGAATAAACTGTGTGCCTGGTGACAAAACAGAGCAGCTATAACATAAAGTCAGGCAAGGACCAGTCACAGTATGACCAACATCATTCTCACTTAGGGAAACTGTTAGGGCCACTTTGCAGCAGGTGTTTTGTAATCGCTTCAGTGTGTGTGATTATTTAAAACCAAATAGTCGATTGGAATGCAATCAGCTTTAAATCCAGGCTGCCAGGTAGCCGAGGTTTATCAGTTTAAAGCCCCGGCGGCTGCTCGCGTCAGGCCAAATGTTCAGCTATCGAACAATCTTGTTGCTGCTTCCTGTGTTTGCTGCTGCAGTAAAAGTTTGCCCAGCGTTGACTCCGGGTTAGAGTCGCTGTATCACATTCCTCTCTCAGCTCGCAAAGGCCTGCAAGGCAAACAAATCATATCTTTGGAGATTTAAAACAGGACTTTTCTTCAAAGTGCCAGGAGGCATCTGGATTTGTCACAACTCATACGCCTTTACTTTTGAAATGCTTTTCATTTTTTTTTTTCAAATGCGAGCAGACCAGTCAGGTGCCAGTCTGATTATCTTACAGTATACACAGATACTGACTACTGCCTGCCTATTGATGACTGTCAGTTCAACTGCTGGTCGTGTGGACAGTGGTCGTCAACCTTCCACATCGAGTCTCAGGACGGGTGAATGTGGAGGTACGACATCATAGCATGTGCAGCAAACCATGAAGTACCACACTATCCCACACAAGCACAAATGTTGTGTTTCTTGACCTTTGACCTCTGTCGCTGATTGTGGATGTCATCCATGAAAGACTACTCCTACTTTTTTTCCTACTAAAACTGAATACTTATCACTATCTAAAATGATGCACATCCACGGATCCAGTAGAACCCATTAGGCCTTTATCTGAGCTGTTTGTGCTGACACAAGACAGTGAATGCAGCTAAAGACAATTAGCTTCCGCCTCCAAACACAAAACCATCAATATATTCATAAAATGTTAGTAAACATATGGTAGGATTTAAACCTAATGCTCTGTGAAATGTAATGCCGTCATAGAGAAAAACGTAATAAACGCTAAACTTTTAACTAACTTGTGACAGTGCTGAAATGCATGAAGGAAGCAGTGTTTGTAATTTTAAAACGCTCCACTGACTCAGAGTCTGGAGTCTAAGTTTGGAGATAACTCCATCTCTGGCTGCTTAGAGATTGACAGACAAACACAGACTTTAAGCACGTTGTTACAGCCACTAGCAGGGGATCAGTCAGACAGCTGCCAAGTGCATTCACAGGCTGGAAATCAATCTGAGAGATAACATATCAAAGCTTTAACATGTCTCAAGCTGAACCCAGGTTTCAGTTTTACATTTACCAAAGGAAATATTTAAAGGTTCCCTGGTTTGTGTCTTTAGCTTTGTGTTCACTTATTAAACATCCTATTGTCTTTACCAATTTTGCTTCATATATCATTTCTGTACCATCCTGTATAAAGCAACAGAGAGAGCAAACGTTTGAAACAGGTGCTTGGGCTTTTCTGCCCTGACAGTAGTTTATGTTTGCGGTTGTGTGCATGTGCTGCTTCATCCACTCTCTGATCAACTCCAGCCTGCTTGTTTCTCTGTCCCTCATTAGCTTGGAAACACATTCCATAATTAATAACAAGCTGTTAATGACACAAATTAATAGACTAGATTCCTCCAGAGACTTAATAAAGACTGTTACATACAGTGGACTGTGTTACGCTGACCCTCAGACACGTTTAGTGTCATGACTTAACAGTCAGACACATTTATTCCAAGAGAGAAATGTTTCAAATGTATTCGTTTTTTGTTTGTTATATCGTCAATCAAGCTTTGAAGCATAGAGTTGCTAAGAATTATGAACATGATGTTTACTAGAGAGGGAAATGGACAAACTCCCACAGGACCATTAAGAGTATGTACAGTAAAGGCACTAATCACAACTCAACTCAGAAGCTTCAGTGATTGCATCTTGCATTTTGGTAAAGGGTGGGTTAATATTTATTAAAAGGCTAAGAATTCCAGGTTGGATTGATGACGCTTCCTAACCTAAATCACTCTGTGTGGACGTGTAGTATGGAAACAATAGTGTCTGATTGACCACATGCTCACCCCCTCGTGCCCCCCTGCTCCCTGGACTCACTACAATCACATCCAGTCTCATTCAGCAACCTCCAGTAATCTGGAATTATGTTGTGCATCTCACTAATCAGCTTAGTGATTAGGAAGTCACGATAAACTGATTATGTACCAGCCCAAAAGAATTGTGATGCCCATTTATTATCCAGAGTCATTACTTTTTATGTAATCTCTCATTGGCATTAAAACACAGACACACAAACACACAGACACACACACACACACACAAGCACACGCACATCTGTCTCAACAGGTGATTAATTCTGAATTAATTCTGACTCTTTGTCTGTCTGTGACTGTGTGTGTGTGTGTGTGTGTGTGTGTGTGTGTGTGTGTGTGTGTGTGTGTGTGTGTGTGTGTGTGTGTGTGTGTGTCCTTGCAGTTACATCGGAGAGGGGCCCTTTGGCTGGGCCCCACAACTTTAAAGGCCTTTTTGAGGGTCAAGATGTGATTTTAGGGCTATGGTTAGAAATGAGGTTTGGTTCGGATTAGAGCAAAGTTTGGACGTCTGCCTTTACTCGTGATAGTTAGGATGTGTTTGTGTGTGTGTGTGTTCGCACACTTGCTACCTAATGAGGACCAATCAGGGTTTTAGACCAACAAACAGAGGACTTTTTTGGGATGTGAGGACATTTTTGCCGGTCCTCAATTAAAATCAACTAAAATGCTCCCCTAAAGCTACTCTCTGTTTTTTAGCTATGGTTCTCAGTTTGGTCTTAAGTTGAATTTTACAACTCTTTTTTTTACACACATTTTGCTCTCATGCTCCTCTGCTGGATTAGTCTGGTACTGTTCAGATTCTGTCCCATACTGCCTCAAGAGGTGTTCGTCGGGTACTGCACAAAATTTCCAATTCTACTCCATACTGCCCCTAGGGCACTGATCTAGTAATGCACAAATGTATAGCAAAACTTGTGTTACTAAAAGAAGTAGTTTGTACTACACATTTGCAGTTATTTTCAGTTGCTTTTGAGACATTTTAAGTCACATTTGCCTTATTATTTATCATGCTGCATTTTAAACTGTATGTCAGAAAGTTTTTTTTATTAACAGCTAAATTTATAGCAGACCAATAGACACAACATATTAAATATTAATCCATTAAAAATATACGAGCTATCCGTCTTTTTTTAGAATTTCAACTATCCAGTTCATCAGAGGCCATGCGACACACCACAGAAGTCTAGGACCTAGGCATTTTTAGAGACGTTCTCTACCTTACTTTGTGTTCTCTCAAACGGTCATCACAATCAACTTATACCAGTTTTTGTTCCCATAGTGCTTTGCTGATGTGTACCTTCTACTGTACAGTCTCATGACACAATTCAGCTTCAGTTGTCCCCACCATTAGGATCAGCATGAAGTACAAACAAACTTGGCAGGGGAAGAGTGGGGTTTGGGGTTTCTAGCGTGAAGAACATTACAGCAAAAGGGCTTCAGTGTTATGCTCAGGTTTGGTCGCTTAGCTGCTATATACAATTTGTACAGCTTTCTCAGTCAGCCAGTTTACATCCAGAAGACACACAGTCTATCACTATATAGACTATATATCACTGTATAGCGTATATATATATATATATATATATATATATATATATATATATATATATATACGCTATACAGTGATATATAGCTATACTGTAATCTCTGTCAGTCTACAAATGAACATGGTGTTGACATTGTCATGTCATTTGCAACCAGTGTTAATAATTATCAGATATAAGTGTGTGAGCTAACGCTAAACTTAGATATGATCAATTAGCCAAGCTGCTCTCTGCTTCTAAACAGATGGTAGAAGTACTTACCTCATCTTTAACGATTGGCTTGCAGATGTAAACCAAGTTAGAAAACTTTATGGAAGGATACATCGCAGATGCTTGTCATAAAACTCTCCAACTCATCACATTACAGTGCTTCAGTCCCACATCACAATAAATCACAATTATTAGCCCCACATGATTTCTTTTGCCACATTTACCTGCAATCAATATTCATCTTTATTTAAAAAAATCACAAAGGAACAGGGTACACACAAGATGGTATGGAGATTAAAAATAGGAACGCTAACACATCTACACACACTGACATATAATTACTAGCTAAAGTTTTATTATACATAGAGTCGTAGCACTTCAAAGCGACCACCTTTTTTACCGCAGTACGTGCGCGTCGTCAGCGCGCCACGGGTGCGTCCCCGACTAAGGATTTTTAATCCTGCAGCAAGCTGAAAAAAATCAGGGTGCTAGTCTCGTTTTAACCACCAGGTGGCGCAAATATGTGACGTCCGGCTGTTCATTTCTATCTGTGTCTGCACATTAAGCACAAAAAACAATGTAAAGTTATTGTATCATTAAATGTAGAGTAGTTAATTCTTAAATATTATAGATTATTATGCGTCTTTGCTCACTAGTGCGCTAGAGTTTGTTGTCAATTGCCGAAGCTGCTGATGTTTTTACAGTTTCCAGGCCAGCCGAGAGACACAGTCCCTCCTCCAGCCAATCCAATAGAAAAATATAAGTATAATAACATAAAATAGGAATCTATATTTATTCATCAATCTGTGTTATAAATGTATTTTATATGTATATCTGTACTTGTCTTCTGGTTTGTTGGTCATGAAGAAAAAATACAAAACAAACTGGATTTTCATTTCTCTTAATATGAGGAGGAAACCTGCTAAAGAAAGACATGATGACAACTGCTCAGCTCCAGAAGAGCCACCACTACGTACATCAACAAGCTCGCCTAATAAACGACAGAGGACTAAGCCAAAGGATGCCATGATAAAGACAATGAAGATGGTGATGGGGGTAGGTCCAGGCATTAACACAGTGATCACTAATGTTGTTTTAATGCTTTCTGTGTCCTGAACTATGCTCTATCACAGTGAGCCTTTTGTAAGGCCACCTTACAACGACAAGGTAGTATGTAAGAATGAAGGGACACCCTGAATTCTCCACATTTTCTATGCAGGGAAATTAGCATTCATTCCTCCTCCAACACACCCTGGTGCATTGTTCGCTATGGGCTCACAGACTACAACTAGTGCTTCCTGGTTTTCTCTGTATCTGCCCCAGGAATGGTCAGGCTGAGAGGGGGGTGAGGCCAGACTGCTGGAGCGAAACTGCTTTTCCTCACATACGCGTACAGCACTAACATTCATTGAGCAAAGATGCTGCTGTAGATTATTTAGAAGACAGCGAGTACATCAGCACAGTCTGATATTTGTGGTTGTGGTTAGTTGTATGAGACAGAGTACAGTGCTGAAGAGTTACGGCGTATGGTGTACAGTACAAAGAGCTGAGAGCTGGCGTCCAACAGAGATGCATTGTGTCTCTGCCCAAAAACAAGCACACCTCAATCTAACACTCAAACGCTCAACATTGCTTTACATTTTTAACAAAAGGTTATATTTAAGTGTGTTTAAATAAAGACATTTTTTGTAAGTCATTCTTATCAGCTTTTTACTGTATTTTGAATTAAGGCAGACAGTTTTTAGAAAGCCACAGATTCCTCATTTAGCCGAAACCCTAGCATCCTGAAGCTAGTTCGGACAGCTGCTTTGTTTCCAAGCAGCACAAAACTAATGCTCCGTAAAACACGTTCCCCCATCAGCAGTAGAATCCACAACTGGCCATTGAATATGCTGGATGATAACAGTAACAAAGGCAGTAACAAACTATGTTCAAATTATTTACAAAATAGTTGTACATCCCCCCCCCTAAAAAAAGCAATTTGTGGCATGCCAGCAAAATTATTTAAGGCAAACAACTTGCCTGACAAAACTTGCCTAAAACTTTATTCCAGGTCATTTTTCAAGGCCTGCAGCTTTGGTTGCAGGACAAGGACAATCTGAATAAACTCAAAAAAACCACTTGACTGCTTAGGGTAGCTCAGATGGAGAGCATAGATCAGTCCAAACAAATTAACTACTGAATCTGTCCAAGATCTGCGATAAATCACAATTTTATCCTCAAGGACAATAGATACATGTTGAGTTACAAAAGGAACCCCCGCTGGCGCTTCCTCTTCATTTGCCACTGCCACCAGAGCAACTTTTCCCTTATGCAATGACTCCAACTCTTCCTGAAAAAGAAATAATGTTTAGTGAGCGCAAAAGACCACCAACGAACCAACGACAATCTCAATAAATTACTGCACAAGTCAACTTGCATGTTCAGTTATTGGTGACACAGTATCTTGGCCACAACTACACCATACAGATCTAACTGAATTAAATGATTACTTTAAATATGAATGTTACAAGTTTTGGACTGGATACAAGTGGGCATGGAAACAAATGGGAACATACAAGAACTTTTTGAGTTTACTCAATGTTAAATGCATTGTTCTGAATCAATGCAAATCATATTTTATTTTGTTTTCTTCATTTCCTATTTTCCTACAAATACAAAGGCAACCTTGCCAATCTCTTTGCTACTGGGATATGCTTTATGCTTATACAGTTCAGACATTACATCAAGTATATTATGTTTTTGATCCCTGGTTAACCTGATCATTGTCTCCTCTTGTATAAATGAAGAGTTCCCTTCACTTAGCGTATACTCCACCTCATAAGAAAAAGATGGAACCACAAAGATCTCAGGCCATCAGCAAAGGCACTGGGGCGAAGCTGTATTATCTGACAGTAATAATGTATCGACTGTGCTGGTTGAGTTTAGGTCTAAGTCAATTATTCTGACTACTTTAAAGGGGTCATAACATGCAAAATCCACTTTTTTTCACAATGATCCCAAACCAAAACTGGACTTCCGCCACCCCCCTCGTCTGTTCCGTGCTCGTCTGTGCTCGTCTGTTCACTCACCATGAACAGACGAGCACGGCAGCACCCAATTCCTCCCATAGAAATAGTTTGGTTCTTGGGTGTTTTAACCAACACCAAAGTCTACTCACTTTACCAAAGGATCAACAAGTGAGGACTTTGTGGGTCACTTTGTTTTTTAACTGACCGGTGCCAGAAACACTGCCTCAGCATTTCTACGTATGTGCATTTCAAACGAGGGTGCGTACAATGCTGGATTTGTTTCACGGCTCCTGTTGGAAAAAAAGGATCTATTCCTACAGTCTGTCATCCACTCAGAGGTAAGTATATGCTTGATATTTATAATGTTTTAAAATGTTAGTCTGTCTGTTTAAAATGTAGCAACCTATGTGTGAGGCAAGTTAGTAGCTAGCTATGCTAACGGCTAGAGCCAGTCGACCGAGCCTTTGTCCCCTTCAAATGTGCTCATGTGGGCTCCTGCAGCCACACACCTGTGTGGAGAAAAGCTATTGACTATCGGCATCGAGCGGCTACGGGCAGGGAGCGGTGGGTCTAGCTTTTGGCCTTTTTCTGTAATCGCATACACCTGTGGGGAACAGCTGATCGTTATCGCCCTTCGAGCGGCGACAGGCAGGGAGCGGAGGATCTAGCTCGCGGCAGTAAGTTTGTGCTTGATACAGCGAGTCACCGAGCCTTTGTCCCTTTCAAATGTGCTACTCTGAGTTGGCGCAATCACACACCTGTGTGGGGAACAGCTAATAGCGATGGGCCGCTCCTGTTTGTTAGCCGTTTGTTAAAGCAGTTAGTCGTTAGCATGCCGTTAGGCCTTTGCACTTTAGAGATACAGCTGGTTGATCGCTACAATATGAAACTGCAAATGAACGCGTTATGTTTGTTATAACCCCGTCCTGTGTCACAACCTAAATAAACTTGTGATTTGGGCTTATGTCATTGCTCTAACTCTAATTCTAACATGATTAGTTGGAATGATTACTGTGTTGTGTTGCAAGCTTAGTTGCTAATTAGTCACATCTCTACAATAACTGCTGCTTATCTGGTCAGTAACCTATAGCTTGTACCATAGCCATTATATTTGTAGGACCAATACAATTTACAGTAAATGTAACATTGTCTTTTCTATACTGTAGGGGGGCACATCCCAGTTACCCACATGCAAGGAGGGTGTCAAACAGAGAAATCACTGCAGACTGTTGGTACACAGACATCTGCTGCCCAGCTCAGGAGCAAAGGTATGTAAGTTTGTATGTACTAACCGTAAGATAGGCAGTAGAAGATTTTAATTTTAATTGGTATATGCTGTTTAGATTTTATTGTTGTTTTATCACAGACAGGCCTGTTCTCTTGTGTGGTTTAATTTTTTTGTCTGGTATTGTGTATTCTTACATTAGAGAAGGTTTTGACCTACATAATAATGAACATTTCACTAATCTACAATTCTGATTGCAGTACTTTTTGTTTTGACGAGGTGATGGTGAGGACAGCCACAGCTTCCATCTGGTAGAGGACTGCTTTCGCTCAGTCTTCCAAATAGTGATGAGAACAAGGATCACCACATCTCCCTGGTCATCTATTTACAACTATACCTGTCCTGCTGGAGAAACAAATCTCCAACATAACCAAGTGTAAATGGACTGTTTACCCTACTACCATCAAGCATTTAATATGCAAGGCCCTGCAAAAGCTTCTGTCTTTAAACCCCCAGACTTCTTAATTAACTCAGTAACCTATACATTGCACATTGGAGTGTGAAGGTAGCAGTTTGTTCTAGCTTAGGAGTAGTGGTGCATTTTTTTGGTTGACAATAAAGTTGGCTTTAACTATTACGTATTTCACTGAACTCTGTTTCTGAAGGGAAAACACTTTTATTCAGGAAATCATAGTATTGAATTACATGTTTTTCTCTTTCTAATATGGTAAGCTATAAGGGTGAACCGGCCATAAATAAAGCATAAATTATATGTAAATAAAAAAAATCTTAATGAGTATTACACTTTTTTACTCAAATGGTAAAGGAGTTATTCCACAGGTGGTCTACATCCATCATACAATGAGTGTTTTAGTGTTTTATCCATCAGGAAACTCTGCCTTCATCTACAACTCAAGCATGAAGAGATGGCAACTCAGATTGTTCATGCCAGGAATCCTCAGCACCAGCTCACTAGCCTCTGTAGACTAGATACTTGTAACAACTTCAGATACAGAGACATATTACTGTCAGATTTATCAAGAATGATCAAAAAACATAATTAAAAGCAGTAAAAATACATCAGGTCAATATATAATTTGAACCAATGCTTTTTGTTCCCAGGAAGGTCATGCAGTGATTGCTCCAAATATTAATGCACATTTTTTAAATAAAATTATGTCAGAGCAGCACAAGTAAGACGAAAACAGTGAAATGTGTAAATGTAAAATGTATTTATATTATTTCAGCTATGCTCTCAAACTTATTTATTTGTATAATGTAAGCTAAAGTAGTGTTTTCTATTAACAAGATTTTTCCAGGTAAGTCGTGTTGTGACTATTCAAGCTGCATAGGCCATTTAGCATACGCATTAGCAACCGCTAGTCGCTTTGTAAATCACATAAATCAATTAAATTGAAGTAAATGCAACATTACCAATGCAACACATCTTGCATCAGCTGAAATATGGTGACTTCAACAGCCTCCTCTTCAGCTTCAGGGTCAGATTCGGGATCGTACACGTATGGTTGTACTACGCTATCGAACCAACTGGCTTTTGTCGTGCAGTCCTGTAGTGGGTCTTCTTCTGTGGAGGACTGTGGTGGATTGCATTCTCAATGTCGCACTACTGCCACCTATTGTATCCTAAGCATGCGGTTGCTAATATCCATGAAGCAAATTAAAAAAAAAAAATGGTATGCGCTTCCGCACAGAGGTGAGCAGCTTCGCTTGCTACACGCCCAGAAAACACAGCGTTTGCTGATGGGGAGTAAGAACCACATATTGACAGGGGCAGTGTGGACGATCTACAGGGTTTTATGGGATGAAAATTTACAGAGACCTTACTGAGACATTAAAGTCTAATATTTTTGAGTGAAAAGCTGTATGATCAGGGAGCTTTAATGGTTGCCTTCAACGGTAGGTCTTCATTGTTAGTTAAATTGCACAAAACATCAGTCGTTTCCATTTTCACTGTTATGGTAACCTGTAACACGAAAAAAAACAATATACTTCAGATGCCAGTTCTCTATTTTTCTCATGATGAACCTGAATCTTGATAATTCATGTACTGTACTGTATGTTTGTGTTCTTGTTTCTATCCAATTTGCACGATTAATTTCACAGGTCATAATTTTTCCAACTTTCAAGATGCATGCAAAGCTGGCAGACATTAGCCATGCAACTAAGAAAATGTGTGATATTTTATCCCTAGTCAAATAAAAAGATGACATCATGTCTGACCATAAACCTTATAGGCATGGAGTCATATAGGTAGCTATCCATAATCCAGCCCCACTATGGGACTGGATTATGGATAGCTACGTTATAAGGGGGCCATAGTGAAAAATAGAATATGTTAAATGTTGTGATCAGTATTGTTCAGTGCAATGTCCAGACAGATCCTTAGTGTCCTTCAAGGCACCATTTAAAACGAGTCACCATGGCAACAGGACCAAGACAAAGGAGGTCTGTGTGTTTTTCCCCGACAAAACTTGATATGCTACTTCAAGCATATAGCGAGTACGAGCACATATTCCTTAAGAAAAGCAACACGGCTACAGCAGTGAAGGAGCAAGAATCAGCTTGGGAGGAAAAATCTGCCTAACTAATTACGTTTTTAAACTTTTAAACACTGATGTAATAATCTAAGAATTTAATTTTAATTTTCATATAGGTGCAATTCTGCAGGCATGAAAAGAACGTGGCAGCAGCTAAATAAAATAAAAAAACATAATTCAAACAGTTAAGGCACCATCATATCATGGGTGTAAACTACCTGATGTTACGGACATTTCACATGTGTAAATTATTAAGTAGCATGTGGAGTATAGCAGTGCAGCAGCATTTTCAACATGTACAGTAATAATTTCACAGTTAAATCAATTGACTTCTACCCAGCCAACAGAAAGAAGGCAGAGGCTAGAGCAACTGGTGGAGGACCTGCATCTCCACCACTGACGCATGCAGAGGAGATGGCCCTCAGCCTGAATACTGGAAGGCCAGTGGTTGAAGGAATTCCTGGAGGAAGTTAATCTGAAACAGTCACTCCCCAAGATACGAGTGCATTTGTAAGATGTAAGAGGCCTACCTATATACTGTATTTGATTTTTCACATAGGCTACTTTCGATATATCCATTTGTTTGACTCTGGGTTGGGTTCTTCGTTGGTTCTGATGGTAATATCAGCCTCTTTGATCCTCCTGTCACCACAGAAGCCCAGGCTGTTGTAAGTATCCTAATAAATAAAGCTTAGATTATAATGAGTAGTATCATATGGTGTACTCTAACCAAATGATCGTCTTCATAGGACTATGACCACAATGAAACCATGTCTGCCACAGAGAGGTCTACAGAGATAATATTAATACAGTTTATACACATCACATGATTTCTGATGTTTGTGTTGTGTAGCCTTAATGATGTAACTTGATCCCCAAGTATACTGACATTGTTATCTCCCCTCTGTCCCAGAGTGTGGAAGAACAGCAGGAGGAGGGTCCATTGCATTCTGCTGCACAGATGCACACAGTTCAGTGATGTTCAGTAAATGCCAAAGTTCAATTCTGTAAAAGTAATGAGTAACTATGTTGTGTAACTCTTAATCTTCTGTATGTACAGTTACCAATTAAGGAGGTGTTATAAACTTCATCTCCTCAAGAAAATAGAAGAAGACAAGGAAATGTTATACTTGGACCGCCAGATTGAGAAAACTGATCTTGAGATATAAATTTTTAAACACAAACTGGAGGTAAGTGTATAGTTGCAGGTAAATTTCATGAATTATTGGAAGAATCATAAAATCTAACTATTGCCTTTGTATTTGTAGGAAATGAAGAAAACAAAATAAATTTATGATTTGCATTGATTCAGTTCCTTTTATTGGTGGTGGTGGTTGATGAATCCGAGAACACATTACCGCATATGACATCTCTGACTGTCCTTCCATCCTAATCTGCAGGGTAGATGAAGTCTTCCTCAGGGTCTTGTATTTGTAGGGCAAGGTTTTGCTCCTCTCTAATAATTTCAATATTGTGGAGAACAACACATGCCACAATAATGTCACGGGCCTCTCAGGTGTTACCCTGAGGTGACGTAGGCACTGAAGACACTGAAGCCTATGGTCATTGAGTTTCGATGACCTCGCTTCTTGAAACAGGGTTTAACTTACCCCACTTTATGGGTTTAAGTTACCTCCCTTTCTGAAACCAAACTCAGAGTTTCTACAAAACCTCCTTCTTGAAATTGGGCCCCTGGTGGCCTGAAAAATTGATGACAAATAGATTGTCATCATGCTTTGGTGTCTCTCTGCCAAGGTTTTCAACCCATTCTTGAAGTTATGAGTGTCATGGACAATTTTCTTGAAAACTTTGTGCTTCCCTTCAAATCTAATTGTCCAGAGGTGCACCAAAGGACTAAAGCATATCAGCCAATAAGAACAAGTAGCAGTCTAAGAAGAGTGTCATTCTCATGTCTATTCCCACCAATTGTTCCACGACTGGCAAAGTTTTGAGGAATTGGGTGAGCTCGGTCAACCTTATCAGAGTGTTGGAAGGGAAATGACAGTATTGCCCTATTTAGCTGTTCCAAAGTGAAGTACTTCTTAGCTATCAAACCCTTCAGACAATGGGCCAACTCCACAGGAACCACATCCTCAAAAAGGTCATGCAAAATGTCCTGTGGAAATCTTGTGATTGGGTTGAAATACAAGAGACAATCAGAAAGAACACAGCTGTGTTTTACAGCATAGTTTTCACTGTTACCGTTCTTTATCTCCTGAATCAGGTTTTGATGCAGGTCTTTGGTTTTCATATCAAAACTACCAGTGACTGCATCTAATGTTTGTATATCAGTCTGAGTGGCAAGGCAAAAATATGTGGACCTGAAACTCTCCATTAAACCAGCTAACCCATGAGCAGCAAGGCTGTCAGCAACAACAGAGTAAACTGTACCTTTAAGGCAGTAACTAAGTGGTTCGATGTAGACACCCTCTTCTTCAAGAGTTTTTAGATCACTAGAAAGGTACATATCCATACTGACGTACATCATTTGAATTACACAACAACTGATCAATATGTTCAATTATTTCTTGTGTTGCCCTCTGTGACACACAGTATAGTTTGCATCTTTAAGAAAAAAGATGCCAGATTGTATTGTAATTGCTCTTTTAATCCCTTGATGCTACTGCCCACTACTGAGTCAATCTCACTTTCATTTAATAGCTCTTCTGGATCATATATAATGTCACTATCGTGGGAGGCACCTAATCCATCTTTCACTACAATTGCAACATCATAGTCTATTTTGATCTTCTCTGCATTTATGTGCATTATACATATCATAAACATTAGTTTTAAACTTGCAGGCCATAAATGGAGATGGCACCATTTCTTTCCGTTTTAGGTGCCGTCTTAAATGAAGAAACATATCTGTCTCTATAAATGGCTGCTTAAAATCACACACGGGACAATGACTTGCAGAGGAAGTCACATGACTGTCTCTAGCTAAAGTTACCACTCTATTCTCTGAATGCACTCTTGACAAATGTACCTTCAGTGAATTAAAAGTACTGAATATACACATGCAGTTATTATACAAGCAAGGTAAAGGTGAAACAGTTGAATACTGGCCATGGATGAGCCTGTAATGTCTCAGTAACTGTATTTTTATGACACTAGAAACTCCACCAAATTTACATTTCCACAAAATTTTTACTGTCGAATCAACTGTAATAATGAGACCATAGCAGTTTAGTTTAGTCAGTCATTTCTGCCAATTGCTTAAGTTAAGTAGCAGTTCTCCCCTGACCTATGGTAGAGAGGCCTGGCAATAAACAGGACTAAAAGGGCTAACAAACACTAACCCAACATGGATGCACTTTTGCCTCGCTATCTAATTTTGCATTTTCAAATTATTGTAACACACGTTTTCCTAAAAATAAAATAAAATCCAAATGACCATTAGGGTTTTAGAAATTGAGGGGTTTGAATTTACTGATGAACCTTCAGGCTGATGTTATGTTAAACTTTCACAAAGTAACTAGTCATTATTCAGCAAAAACATTTCACTGTGGCAATCGCCTCAGCGTGGCCAACCATGGAAGCTCCAATGACACCACGTTATAGCCCTGCTCCGGGCTATACCTACCCTACAGTATACTGACACAGTTGACCGGGTCAATGTACCTTTCATTCATTTAATGTTTCACTTGAAAAAAGCGTTATGCTTTGGGCCCAACAAGTGTGGAAGCCCAGCATTGTGTTTTCTTTTCATTTTCTAAGCTGAACAAAAAGAAATCCAAACTGACCTAATTCTTTAGGCAATTGTCGGGATGATCAGAACGTTCAAGAGACTTAGCCTGTCGGACTGGAGATCGATCAGTTCCACTTCCAACTCCTCTAGTGCGGTTCAGAGTCTGGTGACAGACAGACACCAGCTGAAAATTATTTTCTTAATCAGAGAATCAAGGGATCTGTGCTGATCGTCCTTCAATCAATTGAACGAAAGGTATACAGAACTACAGGGACCCTTTAAAGTTAGATTAAAGAAATGAATGCAACTAAAATGTATCAAAAAAACTTAAATTATTCAAAAATTTAACCCACTTAAATAATATAAGTTACTATTTAAACAATACATTTTTGAGTAAGAGTAACTTTTTTTCTGAAAGTGAATTTAAATTTTCTTGTGGATTAAGTTAATTTAACTTATTACTTTTACGTAATATGCTGTAATATGCTGTCCTCGATAAGTAGCAAGTACAAGAATGCGCACGTGTGTGTGTCCGTCTGTCCGTCCATCCTCCTGTCTGTATCAAGCCATTTGGCTGTAGATGAGAGTGTGTGTGTTGGACCAGTGACTGAGTCTCTGTCTGTGTCTGTGACTGTGTCTGTGTCTGTGTTTTGACACTTGCAGTGACAGAAAAGCATCTGAGTCATACAGTATGATGAAAATGTCTGAATTAGAGCTATAAAACCGTCTGTTGACCGTCTGACCCCAACAACTCCATGCGTAAGTCAACAGAGTTCAACAGCCATATGCTTTATGTTTGTCTCAGGAGTAAAAGCCCAGGTGCAACTAAAACGCATCAGCCTTTTTGCCACATTGCTGCTGTTTCTGAGATTACAACTGGTGTAAAACCACACAACCACTATAAGGAGTTTTTCTTCTCATTCGCATTGTAAATGTCGTTAGTTAGAGCAGATGTTCTTTACCAGAACCTAATTTAATTCTTCTTTAGACACATGTTCTTTTCTTTCTCACTCAAAAGCTAGATAGAATTATTTTAGCAGTAAGTTTACCTACAAATGAGACAAATACTCAGATCAGGCACAGGTTAAGGTTTAACCTTCATTAGTCAACGGTTCATTCTCAAGATCAAACCGAGTCAGTCATCTGTGTGTGACTCTGCGTAAATGATCCCAGACATCACAGTTCTCTCCTCCAAACCAGTGTCTGTGGCATAAACATTTCAGTGCAGGAGAAACTAATTATAGTTATGAATATTGATTAATGAAAGTTATTGTTTGAGTGAAAAAACAGAAATATCTTATTGTATTTTTCACTCATCCTATCTAATCATTGACCTAATAGTTTTGCTTTGTCTTCATCCCACCTGCCTGATTAAGATCCAACATTAATAATACACTTGTGTTCTGGACAAATATATGTTCTACTTTATTCCAAACAACAAAAAACGAATCTGCAATTAATACAGTATAAAATTCTTCATAAAACACACTATACAGGACCAAGGAAAAATCTCATACACTCAAACATTTGACCTCATTGGAAAGATAAAACAACACATATATTCATACATCTGGTCATGTTCACCTGTTAAGGAGATACAACATGCAGTAAGTGGACTTGATTTAGAGAATAGAGAAAGAATGCATCACAAACACTTCTTTCTGCCTTCTGTATCACTAAGAAAATTATCCTCATGAACTGGAAAACAACAAAAAAAAAACACTACTTGAACAGCCTTGTTCAAATGATCACCTAAAACTACAATGATTGATTCCATTTCCAGGTAGGGATGCATGCGTTCCGAGCTGCTGTACTATGTCTGGGAGCGTATGACTTTAAGGTGACCGCATGGGGCCCCTGTGGTTGCGTTGTGGTGACTGCTGGGATTGATGCTGCCACGCTAAATACGGGCCATTTGGTGTTCTGGCACCGGTGCTCCGGGGAAAACCTCTGTGCCAGTCTGTGGAGGCAGAATTGGGGGTGGAGACCTGGATGCCCTGTGTCTGGGGGGTAACTTGGTGCATCTTTCCTGGTTTGGTGCCTCTGCCCTGCCCTGGACAGGTCATTGCTGCCTGGTTACTGCTGAGGCCTGCATGGTAGTAGTCACAGGGCATGGTGGGGTTGGTGGGAGGGACCGAGGTGGTGGAACCATAGCCGATAAGGCGCTTTGTGGCACAGTCTGTTTAACAGTCATATTTAAACTGGGCTGCGTGGGCCTGGCTGCCTGTCCTAACATCCCCTGCCTCTCGTTGTTTGGAGAGGGAGGTGACAGCTATAGAGGCGCTGCGGGCCCTGATAGGAGACGCATGGGAGACCTACCCTTCCTATGAATGGGAATAAGGGAATGGTGTGAGCTTGTATGTGAAAGTTTATGGGTTTACACATGATTAAGTTAATGAAGGTGGAAGTGTATGAATGTATGTGGTTGTTGGTGTATAGGTGTGTACATGTGGACCTCCCCTACAGCCAGCATAGTAGGTCTGACCTCAGCTCAGAGTGTGTGGTTCTGTTGCCTGTGTGGTCTCTTCTTCTGCCGACTCCAGCAACCTTGTGTTTTCTGGGGCTGACTCTACTTCTGGGGGGAGGATTTGCCTCTGGTTCTTCTGAGGTGGACAGGAATTGATTCAGCAGTGGCCAAGTCACACACAAACACACACACACACTGACGCCACCTGTCCACCAAATTCGAGGCTGATCAGAAATATGAACAATTAGAAAACACACAAACACACAAAATAATTAGGAGGCCTATATATTGTTTGTATACTTTAAAAAACAAAAATATCCATCACACACTTGTGTATTATCCATTTGTATTGTATACAGTTTTAATCTGCAATGTTGTATATTTGATTTTGTCACTAAACCTGAATTGCCTGGAACTAAATCGCTATCAAGTTGTGCTGCCGTTGTTTTGGGCTGTTTGTGTTGCTGTTGTTGTTTGTGTTTGTCTGCTTTGCCCTGTAGCCACACAAACCCAGTCTCTGGGACACTGCTGCCTGGCTCCTTTTTGTGTTGATCTAAAATGATGTGTTGAAGCAACTGTTCTACATTCAGTTCAGGTTTGCTGCAGCCAGTCAGTGCAGCATTAATTGGACCTTTCCCATCACAGCGGAGCAGATAGTCCTAACTGGACCATGACCAGCTTTTAATCGAAGGTCAACTAGATGAAGGACTGCCTGAACTAATGTCAACTTCCTGATTTTTGTTCTCAGGGCTGTGATCCCTGCTGGTTTCATTTCACCACTCTACATCACATCAGTGTTCTTACATATGATTTTGCCCGAATACCAATTTTCCATTGACCCTGTCGTGTGTATGTCTGTGCTTGTGTTTCTGCCTCAGTGTGTAATTGACTGACTTTAGTCTTGGTTTACCATCTGAAGCCTGGCCTTTTAGGACTGACTGGCTAAATGATTTCCTCTCACCTAGATGGTGGTAAAACTGACAGACAAACACCGGTCTGTCAACAAACAAAGGGAGTGTGTACTACTTACAAACGGGTCAGATACAACTGAATAAAACCCATTTTATTTGCTGATAGACTGAATGATGATTGACACACTGAGATCAGGTCCAGTTGTAAATATTAGATTCCCTTGGTGCAATTTAAAGACAAAGCTGTTGGTGCAATACAGATCACAGGTTTATAGTATAACGTGCATCCAGGGAGACACCGATACAAACAGCCTGTTTTAAATTAATAGTTTATATTTTAGTCAGGCCTCAAGCCATGAATTTAAGAAAAACACTGCTGAATGAGTGTATTATGTAAACCGTACATTTAAAGTGCCATCTGTTTTCTACTACACTGTACAATACACGTAATTTAAATATATGTGTAATACATATAGTGGCTATATTATACAATAAAATTTCTTAGCGTACGGCAGCAATCTATTGCACATTCACGCGTGATGCAGTGGAACAATGCCTCCTAAAAGTCTGCAGCGTTCAGTCAGACCTGACTAAATAATGGCTGCTGCTGCTTGGTCTCTGATTGTAATACGCATGACTATTATTTGCCATTCAAAGGATTCTGGCCCAGTCGAGCCATCTGGCTGCCATTTCGTGCAGAATGCATCCTACACTGGCTGTCATTTAATTCTAAATGGCGGCTCTGACTGGTTTGACATTTTCCTCTGAACAACAGGCACTGATTGGCGAGCGAGCTGACACTAGGCTCGGACTGATTTTCCAGCAGGCCTCGAATGCAGCGCGCACACACAAACCTACTGCAGCCCGTGCAAAGCCGCACACACACAGAAGTTCCAGGACTCCTGGTTTCTTGTCTGAAGTTCCAACATCTGCATGTTACACGTACACGTACTGTACATGCACACGTGTCATGGCAATTATTTAATCAGACGCAGAGATTTGGCCACACAACCCTCCTCTACACAGAGCCTTTTGGCCATAACATGCTAACATCCACCTCCACCTCTACGTTTTCCTCCCTATTTGCATTTCGTCATTTTCTGAGCGATGAAGAGGCCGACAGAGACGGGAAATGAATGAAGCAGCTGATTTGGTGCGCAAGCACCACAATATCACAACAGGGAAAAGCTAAATTGAAATGTCATTTTGTATTCATCACAAACAGTGAAGGCTCTGTGTGTGTGTGTGTGTGTGTGTGTGTGTGTGTGTGTGTGTGTGTGTGTGTGTGTGTGTGTGTGTGTGTGTGTGTGTGTGTGTGTGTGTGTGTGTGTGTGGGGCTGCTTGAACATTACCAGTGTTTAGTTCCTGCACGTTTGTTGTGGGTTTGTACGAATTACTCCTGTCGGCAAAACCCCTCATTTCTCAGGTTTTCAGTGAAGCTGCCTCCAAAGACTACGTTTTGTTGGCTGCTTTTGGCGTTTTCATTTGGCTTTGGCTATTTTGAGTTCTGAGATAACAGCTTGAAAGTTAACACTCATTTAATTTTAAAAAGTTTTGTTTGATTCTTATTCTTATATTTCCATTTTTCCATCGTATTTATTGTTTTGTTGTATTTTTATTTTTATCTAGATGTGTCATCTTTATCATCAGCCTCAGGCCCCAGACCTGTGCATCATATGGCCCATGGTACAGTCCCTGGTCATCAGGGCTCCTGGTGTGTCCTTGATTAAGACACTTCTCACTAGTTTCCCGGGTGCTTTGTTGTTACATTGTAAACAAATGTGATAATGACCAATAAAGGCTTTTTTCTCTCTTATTAAAATAAATGCTGCAAAGCATTGAGATTTCATTGAGATTTGAATCTTGATTACTATAGTTCTTATGTACATTATTCAGTACTTAACTAGCCCCGCATACTTTAAGCTATCAAAATCATTCAAATATCAAAATGTGCAGCTATTTCAGACTTAGTGCGGAGCCATTTAACTTTTTAATGTCTTTCATATTTTTTTAAGTTATTAAGCTTTTTTCAATGGAATTTCCCCAATGAAATGAATGGAAAACCACTTTCAATACTCTTCAGCTTTGTCTTCTTTAAGCTTTAACTACTTCGGCACACTGCAAGCTACAGCCACGATTTAAACTTTAAAACACTCTCAAACACTTAACTTTTCAACTATTAATTTTCTGTTCAGCTTTTTAATATCTTTAATAGTTGTTGATCAACTGTGCTTTCACAGAAAGCACAGTTGATGCTTTCTGATTTTCCTGCCTTTCGTCTCCATGACAACGACGCAGCTGCAGCTTTGACTGACAGGTCTCACTCCTGATGCTCAGTGTAGCACCTCTATGCAGGGCCGGCTCTGGGCACCTGTTTGGGGGGCGCCGTTCTAAGCCTTCAGAAAAAAAACATGAAAACGCGCCCCGGGGCGGAGGAGAAGGGCGCAAAATCACGATCTCGCCTAGAGCACCGAAACATGTTCGTTAGCCAGGGCGCGTAATCACAAGTAGAGGGCGCAAGATCATGATGTTGCCTAGGGGCTAACTTGGCCCTGGCTCTATGCATATTACTGATGAGTTCATTACACTGTTTGATTATTTATTAATAATCAGACACTTCCTCTGAATCCTTTCAAATTAAAAGCACCAATCCAAATTATTAGCTTTAATAACACTATATTTTTGCTTTTGAATGGGAAATTGTCACTAGTTAATGAGATTATTTTACAGTTTAGCTATTAAGCACATACAGCTCTTCAAAATCCTATTAAAAGTATATTATTCAATTTAGCAATTACCCACACCAATCCAAATCCTTAGCTAAAGATACAGTAGCAGTATTTCTGCTTTCAACTGGTTTATTTTGACTAGTTAAGATTATTTTACTGTTTAACAATTACCTGCACACGTTTCCTCCAAAGCTCCAATTTTTTCCTCTGCAGCTACTTTCAGGTGTATTAAAATGTTTCCATAACTTTAAGCTATTATTTTATCTCTTGAACTTAAAACAATTTATTTATGAGATTTAGATGTTTGTTACATTTAGGTATATTATAGGTGTCGTCCAGTATTGTCAGGAGTTCTTCAATTTCAGCAAATCTGTTTCACCTTCTTCTGCAACCATTCAGCTTTCTTTAAAAAACTCATTCTCTTCAAACATTCATCTGTGCTTTACATGCTTCAGCAATTCTCTAGGAATACATTCAGCATGGCAACATTTACTGTGCATTTTCCTATGGAAATGCTCTAGTTTTGAAGTAACACGTGGATCAATATATGCGTGTAATGTGTGGACGGAAGATTGCAGTGTTTAAGGAAAACTGTAATAAATGAGTCAGGACAAAACAAATATACAAATTTGACTGAAGCTGAAATTAGTACAGACAGTCTTTGCTAGACTTTATATTGTTACATTTTGGTTCATAGTTTTAAGGAAATCACAAAAAGAAGGGATCAATGTCAAAAAGCCTAAGGGACATAAAATCACTGCAGGAAAAGAAGGAACCAAAAAACATCACTTCACAAATGTCCTGTCCTGCAGGAATTAACCTGTCAGTGTGACAATTGGCCCTTCATGCCCCTAAAGGTGCTCTGGTTTTCTTTTCTTCAGTGTCCTTCCTGTTAATTAGTTTGATGTTGTACACCTGTTTAGTTTTGAATTTTAAGTTTTGCTTGTGTTTCTTTTGGTTGCTGCTGTGTAAGTTTGAACGTGTAAATGGAGGAGTTTTTCTAAAGATGTGGAGTTTGTGTTTCGTTTATGTCCTGTCTCCCGTCCTGTGCCAAGGCTTGTGGTGTCTTTGTGTTTAGTTTGGTAGTTTAGCTTGTAGTGTACAGCGCTGTTTACCTATTTAACAACATTTAGTTTAGTTGTGTTATTTGGTTTTCCTGCAATGCAGTAATTTTTTATCTCAGTTTATGTGTTGGGTTTTAGTCCTGCCTTGCAATGAAGTTATGTGTTGTGTTATATGTTTAATAAATTAGTCAGTGCTGAGTTTGGGTCGTCCTCTCCTGTCTCATCAAGCTGGAGCCAGCTGTCATTTGGCTCCAGGCAGTGAACAGAAATCTGAAATGTCTCACTCAAGGAAGCTCTATCTACTGAGATATGAAGCCACCTTAAAACTGATCAAGACACAGACAGAACATGCAACAATCTCAGGAATCTTCATTCCGTGAGAGAAATTATAATTTTTTTTAAGTGTGAAGGTTGTCGACATTTTCCAAAAACTATTTTAAAACGTAAAACAAACCAAATGCATCAAAGTCTCCTGGTTTGGATGAAAGACTGACAGAAGCGGTGGGTAATTTGTTGCTCTGGGGCTTCGGGCCTCAGCCTGTTTAGGAGTCATTAGATGTGGGTGAACACAAAGCCCGCATCTCTGATCATAAGCATGAACGCCATGTTTCCTTCTGACAGGAAACGCAGCATAAATGACACATTAAACTTTAAAAACGGAGAAGAGAGACTTTGAAGCTGTATTATGCAGTCATTTATAATGGAGTGATTGTGAATCCCATAAATATGTACAAGAGTTGCTCAGTTTTCATTTTCTACTTTGCTGCCAAAAGGAACAACTGAGCAGCATCTGAAGCTTTTATCTGAAACAAAGCTACCTTCATCTGTCAAAAGTATTTATCACCTTCATGTGATACGACAACACATCTCATCTCACAGTGGTGACAGAGCCGACGCAAACATCCACTGTGAGAAAAAAGGAATGAAATATGTTTTTATTTTTTTTTATTTGCCAACCAAATAAATAATAGACGATTTGACAGAGTTTACCTGTCAAATATGTCAGAATACGGATCTGGTCTCATGAACTAAGGAGGCCATGCTGAATAAAAGTTCACATACTGTATGTTTGTATGATGCAGTGTGCGCATGTAAACACGATTCCTAGAATTTGTGATTGATTTGGTTTTAAAGCACGTAAACTGCAGATAATGTAATACAATACATGCATAGAAAGTCACGCTGCGACATTAAGGACGTAAACATCTAGAACCTACAGGAAGAGGGCATTGTTTAAAGCTGCAACAAGGAAGTGTGAATAAATATTTCAAAGATTTTATGAAACGTTTCCTTCAATTATTATTAGTACTGTATCACCTGGAAACAATGCTGCTGCTACAGTTCGTCTAGTCAGTGAAAATGAAGATCCAAACTCAGGAAAGTTTGGAGCTGTGTTGTGGATTTTAACAATTTATATGGCAAAAATATCTGCAGTCAGGCTTCTGAATTGTAGTTAGTTTAAAGGTGAGAAATATGATGTATTGACATAGTAAAGTTGACATTGTCAAGATGTTTATATATTAAATAATCTATGCACTGTGCATATGATTCATATGATTTTCCAGTCATCGACATCAGTTTTGTGTTTCAAAATCTAAAACTGATATGAAAAACATATTTTTGTAGTCTTGTATTTGTGGATAAGGCAGATAAAAGACATTACATGTACAGTAGTACAAATAGAAGAAGTCTGAAGCTAAATCACACATGACGGAAACAAAGCAGGGTTGGTTTGCTTCCTTCAGTCGCCTGTCTTAAATCAAACCAGAGTATTTCTTCCAAAAGATGTCTGAGGTCTGGTTCTGTTTGACTTATAGCAAAGACAGGAGCGTTTCTTACAGGCGACAAAAAGGGCAATAAAAAAATTCCAATATAAAAATGACATTTTTGGTTCCAGACATGGTTCCAGACTCGTTTCCTTTTGGTAGCATTTCCAGTTTGGGTTAAGAATAATAATGGAGCAGCAGAGAGGAGCTTTTCCAACTGCTGTCTACTAGTCTGATCCAAAAACAAAGCGCCACAACTATTAAATAGCATAGACTGAAAGCATGAATGTGGTGTTGGCACATTAGTTTAAAGAACCTTCAGGATTAGGATTTGAAGCTTGAAAGCTGAAAATTGGCAAATAAGAGCATGTGTGGATGTGCCGTTGGAGGAAAAACAGCTTAAATCACATATGCCCTGGTTTCATCAGGGGCTGTGGATTAAACTGGTTGGAAAAGAAAAGATAATATTGGAGCTGCTGCAGCAGTAATATCTGTTTGTGTAGAAACCCATATTGGGCCTAAGCTCATAGACATAAACCTTTTCAGCTACTAACTAGCACAAGCATATTTATTCCCAACTGTCATTGGGTGAGAGGTGGAGAGCAGCCCGAACCTAATTGGACCAAATCAGTGCCTGCATAAAGAAATATAATAATGTTTACTATACAACTGTTACTTGTTGTTGAATAAAGGCTCATAAAACCCATGTCTTTCTTTAAACTATGCATTTAAATATATTGTCAAAATGTGTTTGCGGCTGCTTCAGGAGCAGGTTTACAAACACTGTAGAGTCCAGATGCCACTGAACTCAAGCTCTGGCACCTGCCAAGGGTTTAAACTCACCATCTGCTTTATGAATTACCTCTGCATGGGATTTATGTTCTCTATGTTCTCTGCATTCACCTCCGGTCACACCTGCAGACCCCGACTGGCCCACATCCACTCACCTACACGTCCTCTCCAACCAACGTTGTCATTTTATACCACTGCTGTTAATTAATTTTTTTTCAGTAGCAAGAAAATCTACCATAATGTTCTCATTTTACTGTAGCTGTACACTGTAGATATGATCTAAATATCTCTATGCTGTAGGAGTTGTATTAATTTTCATTTGGTGGCGAGAGGTTCCAAAGCTTGTACACCCAGTTTCTCTGTACATGACTTATGACTTGCTATTGTTAAAATAATTCACTTGAATTGTACAAATCGTTCCAGTGAGGCAGGATTTGAGGAGCTGTGGAGGAAGAGTAAATGAATTTCCATTTAAATAGTGTTTAAAGTCTTTACAAACAGCAAATGACGTTGTATAATGTTCTAAATCACAGGATCCAGGGTCCAGATGGCCGCGCTATGCTAGTGTTTAGCATTCATGCGGAGCTTGGCTTGGAAAAGAAAAGCTCAAAGTTTACATTACAAGTGTGAAGCTCCAAAACTGGGAAAAAACTCACAACATGTTTATAATTATAGATTTTAATCAAGTCATTTATTTGTTTCACGTGAAACCTTCCCCTCTGTTTGTCGGTGCATTGGATGAGAAGTGAGAAAGTAAACCTGAGAACCTGCAAACCCTGGGAACTGAACCTACTGTAGGTACTTCCTGCTGTGAGACCACTTCCCATTAATATGTAAAGAAAAATTAGCCACACGCTGAACACAGAAGTATGAGGTCTGCGACTCCCTCGACTCCAAAAGGTTGGAGTCGAGGGAGCCAGAGGTTTTACCGCTAATGCTACTGAACCACGTGATGCTGCAGAATTTGAGGAGCAACGTGTTACTACAGCATTGAAACTGCAGAAGCAGTGTGAAAACAGGATCATTGAGTCCTGCGAGAAATCAGATCCCCTGACCTATTTATTGGAATAATATGAGTTTGCTCTTTGTCTGCAGACACACACACGATATGATGCCAAAGACGCTGGCGCTGCAACAGGAGCAACACCCACATAATCAGGATGGAGGCTTGAACACACTGTTCCCACAGTTGAGTGTTCAGTCTAAACTGCTGTTGCCACCCGTAAATCATCATAAATTCTCAAACATAGGCACCGAGTACCTGAAAACTCTGACAGCCCCAGTAATGTGCTGTAGCTTGGCTATGCAGCGTGTGCAGAGTGGAGTAGCTGCAGGAACAAGCAGCAAAGGTCTATAGAGCAGCTGTGAGGGGTTGAAAATCTAACAATGATGAGGCTAAATGAGCATATTTCTCTTCACACAGGTCTGTAGGTAGACACTGGAGCTGCTTGGACTCCATCAACAAACTCAAGCTGCAGCTGAAAGCTGATACTTATGAACTTTTAATGTGAAATCCCTTTAGGCGTCATTTTACTTTCTTCACATTTCTTCTTTTATTCTTTTGTCAGAACTTATAAAAGCTTAAGTATTTGTGTTGCTAGAACCTTAGAAAGGTGCCTGAATTATAAATCATATTATTAATATTTAGTGATTCTCACCTTTTGTTGCACAGGATTCATCATCTTACAACAAGCACAAAAGCAAAGCAACCTGAGTCAAAAAGGAGCTTTGGCTCAAATATAGATTAAACAGTAAAGATAAGAAGCTAGGAGTATTATAAGTAGTGGGATCATTCACATCAGGTCAGTGAAAAGCTTTGTGTTCTTTACATACAGTGATTTAACTGATGACATCATGACCCTGAGCTCTAAAATATAAACCTGCTGCAGAACTTCACACTTCAATCTGATACAATCTCACTGAACCGAACCGGAACTGAGAGCAGGATTAAGAAGCAGAGAGACGTCACGATGTGAGGCTGGAACATTTATAAACGCACGAAACAGGAAAAATAAAACCACTTCACAGGACCGGACCTAATCGTCAGAACACCAACAATCCCAAGCTTGGCTCATAAATTAAATCAAACTCACCACTGGCAGGAAAAAAATAGATGCTAAGACCAAAAAACGAACAACACCTCAAACTCACTGAACTCACTGTAACGGAAATAACCAGAGCTCGCTGTGAGACAGTGTGACATATGATAATTATCGTACGATATAATATATACGATAGTTTTGGGGTCTGTGCGATCTACATTATCCTAGAGACGATATACGATAGTTTTGACACTGCTGTTTGTCATGTTTTGATTTTGTTTTGACACAACGCACATCACCAGAAACTGAGGTAGGACAATAAGGGTAGGACATAGGATAACAAGGGAAAATACAGACAGCAGGAAACATACAGTAACACAAACACTATCGGCCAAGTCGTCACAGAAACGCATGCAAGAAATCCAAGAACAGTGCATTAAAGCCTGCACCCTCACCGGTTTTATAGATGTCATTATAACCATGATCAGGCAGGTACAACTATTCCGCTAAGTGTTGTTGCTAACAGTAAGTGACTCCGGGAATCGAACCCAGGACCTTCTTCCTGTGAGGCAACGCGTTTCTGACAGGAAAATGTTCAAATGATTTTATTTGTTCTTTGCCAAAAACACCTTTTCCACCCTCTGACCTGCAGAGGGCGCCTTTGTGTTGACCCTGTCTTGTCCTCTTTGTTGCATGACGTCACTTTATTGTTTGTTCCCTGAGCCATGTTCCTTTCATTGCAGTAGTTCTACCTGTGTTCTTGTCTTTAGGTTCCCTGTTCCAATTACTCCCTGTGGGTTCGTTGTGGATGTCGTGACCCTGTCTGTCTGTTGTGCCTAATGTGTTGTATGTCATTTTATACATCTGTACTTCTTGTTATTCTTTCATTAAATTAATCATAAGTCAGTACGTCTGTGGGTCAGCGTGATTAGCCACCTTTCTCTACTTTTTGAGCAGCAGCATGTAAACAGTAATGGAACTGCAGTAATGAGAAGATATTTGAATAGTTTGTCATATTAACAAACCACTTAATGAGATTTATTATCCAAAGTTCATCCAACTCACCAAAACACCAACATGTTCAGTCACAACAGGAGCTTTAGCCAGTTTCTAATGATCACATAGTGCTAATGTTTGACCTCATCACATCATAGTATCAACAGCGTCACTACGTACAAAATTTAACTGTACAGTCACCATAACCACAACAGCTCTAATTGAGAAAAACACAAGCCAGCGACTAAAAATAATCTCCATCCCTCATTAAATCTGTGAAAGCGAACAGCATTGCCTGTTTCTAGCAGCGGTGGAGGTCTGGTGAGTTAGTCAGGGTTCTGGTCAGAGACGGCTCTGCCTCCTCAGGCCGTCCTAGTCTTGGGTCTGTTACAGAACCAAGCGTGACCCTGGAGCATCACTAAGCATCACTCAGCTCTGCCTGCTGTTAGTAACAAGTGAAGATAATGGATGAATGGGTTTAGTTGGACAGTCAGTGTTTGAGAGGGATTCACCCCAGCAGCTCAGGTTTCAGCACTAATCACCTCCATTATGTGAACGTGGTGATTGTCAGCATGAAAGTTATAGTATAACAGTCAGAGACCTTAATAGTGATGTTCTCAGTATCTGTTCTCAGCTCATTTTACTGGATGGCTGCATGAAGCTAGAGTCAGTATCACAGACCATAGGTTGAACCCAGGCTGTGATTTCACCTGTGGAAACGCGAGGCTGCGTCACAGATTCACCGGACTCACACACTTAAAGGTGGAATTAACACGTTCCTCCCTTACTGTGACCTTCTCTGCCCGAGTATCCGTCCACTGATCTGACTCAACTGCTGCTCTAATACAGGTGCACGCGGTTCCTGACGTAGTCCTAACGAAGCAGCTTCAGCTTCAGCTCTTTTTTCTGTGTTATTGTTGAGCTCCCTGCTGTGCGTTGGCCCACATCATGAAACACACAGGACCTGCAGCTGACTGACTTTAACCTTTGATTACTATATTTTACCATCATACTGTGTAAATGCTTGCTTGGTGATGTACATCACAGGCTCCAGCTCCTAACTGGTCTGGTTCCAGTGCACCGACTCTGGCTCCTAACACACTGTTAATGGAGCCTGACGGCGTGTGATGTTTGGGGCAGCTGTGGTTTTATGTGGCCTGTCCTCAGACGTTTAATGTGTTTGTTCGCCTCCACAGTTAGTGATTATTACGCCCGACTCCACATCCACATCCTGTCCTGGAACATGGCAACATGATCATCACCATTAAACACTGGCTAAACGAAACGGGCTTCGTTTGGACCCCTGCAAACTTTGACTGATGTCGTTTTGTGGCCACGTGTCACAGAAGCTGCTCCAGACCTCAGAACCACGTGATCTCTCCACAGGCTCCTACTGTACCTGCTGAGTGGGATGGGAGTCAGTTCATATGCGCCGGATGTGTGTGACATTGACGTGTTTTAACGATCGGCCGCTATCGAGCGCCAGCGTCTGTTTGAATCATTCATGAGGTCGAGTTCGGCGCAATCACAGCTATGATTGTGTCTCACCTTTGCTCGGTCCCGTGAAGAGAACATCATTAAAACAAGGTCAAGAACTACTTAGTGAAGGTCGTCACGAGGGCAGCTTCAATCTACTCTCCTGCATCTGCAGCTAAATGATGGAGCTCGATGTCCAGCATCACCAGGAACCCAACATTCATTTACATGTTATTTCCATACTATTATAAACTATATGTGGGAAAAAGTCATTGACACAACCTTCGATCAGAGGATGAACACATTAAAGCAGCTTTGATCATCTCTGCTGGGAAAACATCTGTCGAATAGGTACTTGTGGGAAATATGGCAAATTGGGTTGTATATACATGTGATGCTTGAGGATCTAACCAACCAAGTAGCATTTCACCATCATCACTAAATAGTACCATTCAGTGGCATAGTCACTAAACGGTCTGTAGCCAGTCCAGTAGCAGGATGCAGGAGGACGTGTGTCCAGCTGAGGAGCCGCTGATGAGCAGAGGAAGAGCCCGCGAACAGCTACTGGCTTTGAAGGAAACTTTACCTCTCGCTCGCTGCCTGCTTTGATCCTCTGCTCTGCACAGCTGCCATGACTCTCAGCTCCTGGCTCCACCCTGCATCACCTGATCTGCCTCCTCCTCCCTCTGCCACACAAGTGCTGCTCACCCACAGACTGTTGCTTCCTTTTGCTCTGTGTGGAGCTTCTACGCTTCTATGCCGTATATTCAGTGATCTGCTGTGAGCTTCATTCTTGGCTTGGCCTCTTTGACAAAATTTGATCTTGGTTATGGATGTGGAATAAGATTTTTTACTTGGTGTAAATTAATTTGAATACTTTTTGATTTTAAATGTTAGAACTAATTGTGTTTTGTACATCTTTTTGATTGTTTTTGCAACATCTTCTAATTTTGTTATGCAAAACTCTGGGAATGATCATTTACTGCATTCATACATTTAATGCAGCACTATAAAGAGATGTTTAGTATGATTCTTTTCCTTCATTAGCAGCGTCTCTCTGTATATCAGCATTTTGTTACAGAATTTAACATTTTTCTTCTTTGTTCTTTCATTTTAAGCTCCTGTAGATGTCAACTGGTGCAAAAAATAAGAAGGGCTAAAAAAGCAAACGTCTATTTTCTAACAGTCATGGTCATGGTGAATTGTGTGACAGACAGTGATGTGTGTGAGGTGCTTTGCTCAACAGCTCACTGTAAAAATGTCAAAGTGACACAAGAGTTTTCAACGTGTAAAAATGTGAATACAACAACGAAGCCGCTGTAACAACCATGAAGCTCCACAGCTTCTTTGCCTCATTCATGTGGGATAAAGTTTATCCTCAACCAGTGTGTGTGTGTGTGTGTGTGTGTGTGTGTGTGTGTGTGTGTGTGTGTGTGTGTGTGTGTGTGTGTGGCCCCACGCAAATTAATAAAGGTTAAAAATCATGTTTCCAAGTGGATGGATTTAGAGAATAAAATGTTTAATGTTTAATAAAATGTTTAAACCAAAAACTCAGGATTAACAACAGGGTTAACTTTTTCTGTACATTGCAAAGAAAAATTTCAAGGCTGATAAGTGTATGAACTAAGAAATAATAGTGAAAATAAATTCTAAATGTGCCCTGCGATAGACTGGCGACCTGTCCAGGGTGTACCCTGCCTCTCGCCCGTAGCCAGCTGGGATTGGCTCCAGCACCCCGTGACCCCGCACTAGGGAGTAAGCGGTTAAGAAAATGGATGGATGGAATTCTAAATGTACTTTTTATTTTAAATAAGGGTTTAAAAATTAAAGTTAGACATTAAGTCTTTACCAAAGCATCACAGAACAACAGGCAACAACGCAATGTACTGTACGATGTTCAGTGTGTGTGTGCGTGTGTGTGTGTGTGTTGACAGCCTAGAATTGGCAATGAAGTAAACACAAAATTCTCCAAGTTGAAGCAGGTGCCAGGCTGGGATTTAGGAGCGGAGGCAAGAGGAGGAGATGGAAGGTTTGGAGGGAGCGCGGTGCTCGACTGGAGACTCCACAATGCTTTACGAGCTATTTTCAGATCCGAGAAAGGTACGAGCAACGAAGGCCATCATCCTGCAGAGGGTGAATGTCTGACACCATCGTAGCACAAAGACATTAAACTTCCAAACGCCGGGGTTCAAACCTGGCATATGCAGGCATCTCATTTTCATAAGTGTTAAATTTGGCAACACGAAACCCCTGCGACTGTCGTGCTAAGCTCTCTGACTCACCCACCTACTCTCAGCTGATCCCACGTCTCACCCACCATCTCAGCATCCGAGTGCTGCGCCTCTGTGTGCTGTGTGTTGGTGATTGATCTCTCCCTGCTGTTGTTTTTTCTGCTGCACACTGAAACGAAGCCTTGACTTCAAAATATTATTCCTTGACACCGGTTTACTCTCGGTATAAATTTTCATCTCCAGTTTGTGAATTGTCTGACTGAAGTACAAACAGCAGGTAGAAGCAGCTGAAGACTCTCTCTCTCTCGCTCTCTCGCTCTCTCTCGCTCTCTGTCACCCACTCCCTGGCTCGGTTTCTCTACTTGTGGAAAGCTCACTCACCTCACACAAAGTTCACAGTTTGGTGTAAAATAATGAAATTCCAGGACCAGAAAGATAAAAGAACGATTAGTATGTGACCATTGTTTTTGTTTCCATTAAATACTGGTTTAGTTATTCACTTTATCATCAGATTCATTGATTCATTCATTTACTTTACCTTGATATTCGTCAAAGCTGAGGTGAAGTCTGTTCACTGGGTCAAATAGATTTCTGGGTTTTCAGAGCTCCACTAATAACATAGAGTTCAGCCCCCGACCCGTTGCTATAGTGGATGTCAAATGTCTCGACAGACACAGAAAGATGAGGAAAACCTCCAAAGCGGTTCTTCAGCTTGTAAGATAAGATAAAACTTTATTAATCCCACAATGGGAAAATTCTTTTGTTTTTTTTTTGTTGTAGTCCCTTCATTTGACCATGAGAATACTGGTACCTGGACAGATACAGTACAAAAAACAATGGGACAAAAATGCCATAAATAGAAAGTAAGAGAGGACCAGCTGCACAGAGAAAATGGGGCCAAGGGAAAACGGGAGCGGCCACGGTGAGAGCGCCTGAGGCTCAGCTCTGAGCTCCACGTCAGCTTCCTGTCTCTCTATTCTGTGGCTGACTGGGGATCAGCAGAGTGATAGATGACACAGACACACCTCCATTCGCCACTGGTGGGTCTGCAGTGGAGGCTAATATAGAATTAGCACGTACTGCATACTAAAAAACAAAATATGAAGCCCTTTGCTATTAATTATAGGTCAGTCACAAAGTGAACCTGAGCCTTGTCCAGACTGGAACATCAAACCACTGATGGTGTGTGATGAAGATGTGCAGGTTTGTTGGTTTGTTGTTGGCTCAATCGCCTGTTTGTTTCACTTCACACACACACGATGAGTTGCGTGTGTTTGGTTTAGTCAGATGTAACAATAACTCTAATCTAAAGAGCTGTGAACTGTATGTGTATTAGATCATTAGTGTCATCCAATATACAATAAATATGCCAGAATATAACATGACCCTATTACACAACAGGAAATGGAACAGTCAGACAAAAAATTTGCATGAACAGAAGAAATGCAGCTTGTTTCTACAGCAAGTAAAACTTCCAAACGAGGATGAGAAGAGGAATAAACGCAATCAGACTGACGCTCCCCTTTCATTTCAGCCTGTACAGCAGCTGCCAACGGTTTGGAAGAACCGGAGGACGGACCTTCATCTGCAGCTCATATCAACACGCTGTCTTCTTTGAAAAACTCTTAATAAATGAATACTCACTGTTTATATACAGTAGCTTCGAGCTCTGTGTTGCTAAGGTACGACTCAGTGACCATCAACAAAGCCACAGTAAAGCTGCGTTCAGCACACTGGACGCAAGCTCCACGTTGGTTGGGAGTGAGACTTCACTATTAATGTACACGCACACACCCTGCGATGTTCCAGTGCAGATGTTGTGTCCTTTGTGCTTTTACTTTAAACCAGTCCTCCTCCTTTGGAGTCATTCTCTGTTTGCCTTTGATTCGCCTGAATTTGCATCATCAAATCCTGGTTCCTTCGTTGTCTGCTTTTGGGTGTCATTTGTTGAACAGACCAGACTTTCAGGGTTTCTCTTTTTTGAATGAAGAATGAATTCAAATGCCGTGGTAATAAAAGCTGATTATTCATTATGAAGCTACAGTAAGTTAATGTTATTTCTTCACATTCTGAACACTTTTCAGATTTACTTTTGAGAAAACTAAATTCAGGAATCTGAGCATAATGTGCAAAAATAGTTTAGGTGAAGAGCACATCTGGATGCAGCTTACTGTCACTGGCACACATCTGTCTAATTGAAAACTGCCCATTGTTCAAATATCATGTAAGTAACTTTGGTAGTTTAATATGCAAGACTACAGTATCACACATTATCACAGTTTAGTGGGTTTTTTGGGGTCTGGAGAACACCACTATCTGTAACACGTACTCGTCCCTAAATTTAAGCTTCGACTGATGTTTCCTGGAGCTAGAGCGTCCTCAAATATTCAGCCACTCCAATCAGGGCGTGTATCTGAGGGAGAACATGGAGCATGAAATCAAAGGTGTCAGGAATAATACTGTGACAGAGACGCTCAGTGAGAGTGGAGAAATCAAAGTGAAGCAGATAAAGAGGCTGCGGACACTCCAACACTTCCGCACGCACAAAGTGTGGGTTACACTGTTATTACAGAGTGTGGAGGGGTCTGAAGCGCTGGGGGCCACCGCTCTGTTGATGCCTAAGGCAGCCGCTGCAGTAGGTGGGCTGTCTAACAGCTGCTACGGGCAGATAGTGTGTGTGTGTGTGTGTGTGTGTGTGTGTGTGTGTGTGTGTGTGTGTGTGTGTGTGTGTGTGTGTGTGTGTGTGTGTGTGTGTGTGTGTGCTGCTTGAACATTACCAGTGTTTAGTGTGTGTGTGTGTGTGCGTGTGTGTGTGTGTGTGTGTGTGTGTGTGTGTGTGTGTGTGTGTGTGTGTGTGTGTGTGTGTGTGTGTGTGTGTGTGTGTGATAGTTGTCTATCAAATCGTGTGTGTGTGTGTGATAGTTGTCTATCAAATCGGTTCTTTTAACTACATGGGTGCAATCGTTCGATTAATCATTGATTGTCTGTGAATTATTATTTATTATTCATAGGGACAAATAGAAGAATGCTGAGTTGGCAAATTAAGCTCCAGCAACTGAACTGGTTCCATTTAGAGACTCACTTTCGAGGTTTCAGGCTCACTGTGTTTGTCGGGATTCAAACCTGCTCTTGTTTTGAAGCCGCGTCCACTTTGTACCCACCTCGGCTCAAATGAAACCCGCAGCCGCTGCCGGTCAATATATCTTTATGAGGGCGAGGGCCTTCCACGGCCATTCTTCCTAAATTAAATGCTCCCCGCTCTGCCACATCGCAGCCTGTTAGCCATAATTGTCGGCAGTATTTCTCTCCCAGCTTTGCGGCGGCGCCCGTGTCAGCTCCGCGGCTCCTCTCCAAGGCTGCTGCTATTTCTATCAAAGGCTGCACCTGTCGACAGGACGCTCTAAAGACTCCGTCTTCTCATCCTGCTCCCGCCCTCCCCGCGCCTTGCTCTCCATACGTCTCCCACCTCTTGGGTTTTCAACCCTGCTCATTAATTCACTACCTGCAGCGATGAGAGCGAGAGAGAGAGAGAGAGAGAGAGAGAGAGAGAGAGGGAGAGAGGGAGAGAGCAGAATATGAGGAGTGAAACAGAAACACAAAGTTCAGGAGTTTAGGGAACAGCGATGCACTGTGATAGCCAAGTGTGTGTGTGTGTGTGTGTGTGTGTGTGTGTGTGTGTGTGTGTGTGTGTGTGTGTGTGTGTGTGTGTGTGTGTGCGTTTATTACCACATTTTCTTTAGTTTCTCCTAAAAACACTGTGCAAACATGCTCCTCGTTCGTATTTTAGGCGCAGCTCTGTGGGTTCTGTGCGACGACACAGGGGAGGGAGCTGCAAAACGTGCGGCGCGATGATCAAGGTGGCGTCGCCTGACAGGTGCAATGACCCAGAAGTGCCAGTCAAGCGCATTCAGCGATGGCAGAACGGCCTAGAGTGGGATTCAGCCATGGAATGCTGGTTTTGTTACTCAGTTTCACAGTGTGAGAAATAAAACGTCTTTGTGTGTTAGACAGTCCGTCAGACCAATCAGTTGTTCTGAAGGTGTTGCCTCTGGCTGGGGGAAGTTTTGGAATAGTAAATTGCTTCAGACCTTGGAGATGAAGCTGTCTAACCAGTCATTTTGCTCATAAGGCTTGAAATAATGGTGGTAACTGTGTAACTGTTCTCCACTCAGTCATGAATGCAGTCCTTATAACTGAACAGCGTCATATGTTAATAGCTGATATGAAACAACATCATGGCTACAGTACATATGAAAAATATTTAGGCTGAAAAAAAATTGAAATTGCTCAATATTTTGAGCTCAGATAATGAATCGCAGAACAGGTGAAACTGAAAATGTGGTCTATTGATGTCTACTGTAAGTGCATTAGCACCTCACAAGCATAAAGACGCGTTTGATCGAAAACATAAATGTGCACGTTTCTGTGTGACTGATATCTTTTTCTATTTCTGCGACATCACGCGTCAGAGCATCTTTTGCTCTCGCTGCTCATGATTCGCAGAGCAACTCAAATATTGACTGGCTGCCTGTCGTTCCAGCTTTTTATTGACCAACCTCTGTTGTTTCAGATTTAAAATTGGATTGTTCTTGAGACTGTCTGAGCCTCAGAACTCCCCAACTCTTAACCCTTCGTGTGCCCAACATGTTTAGTCTACAGAAGTTAAGGCAATAGAATATTCTGCATAGTAATCACAACTAAGGTTTAGTTCCAGGATGTCAGAGAATCCCAGGAGTGCGTAACAGGCTGTAAAACTTTGCTTTGAGGTTTTGTATCCTAAGCCTTAAATTTGGTTTGGCAGGTCTGTAAACTGGCAAAACACAAAGTGACTAAGTGTGCAGAGCTCGCATTAAATGACACATGAAAGTCTGCAGCAGCAGAAGCGAGAGAGATTATGTTGCTGTCATAATGTACTTAAAGACGCTACTTATAGCTTCCAGATGATGCCATTTAAACAGTGTGACCCTCCGCCCACCTGCGTTTACCATAAGCTCACTGCGGCAGGTTGCCAGTGATTGACGAGTAAAAGTGCAAACGGGGACTGATCCCACTTTGAACTGGGCCCAGCTTTTCTCCAAATGACCCGTCCACGAGGCCAATGACCGTTATTAGCTCCGACCCGTCGCTGGGCTCACGCAGAGCAGGAGTAAAGAATCAAATGTGCTGATTCCTCCTCAAATGTAATAAAATGGTTTGCATTTGACTCATGCCTCGGCTTTAAATGCTTTCCTATAATGTTTTTAAGCTGAGGTTCATTTGTCTGCCCTGGTTCTGGTTCTGCCCTGAGTCTCCTCCCGTCTGTTTGGCCATTTCAGGCTTTAATTTCCCCTGAAACTCCGTCACCTGTTCCTTTCTTTTCCCGTCATCCCCTGTTTCCAGCTGCTTTTATCCAGGTCATTATCAGTCTCATCCACTTCCTCATATGTGCTGCTTCCATCCTGCTCACCTAAAAGTGGGAGCAGCGATATCCCAGAGGACACACATCCTTCAAGTTCTGCTGTTCGATATGTTAAACTTGCCTGAAAAGCTTTTTCAGACACTGATGACACTTTTCACCAGCTTCATGTCCTACTTTGGATTTCAGAGAAACAATGTGCCTGAAAAAATAAATGCTGGATTTTGCTCCTATTTACTTCAGCGTATACAGTAGTACTATATGTTCTAAAATGCAGTACAATTATAATGAACTACATATTTTTATAAGTAGCGAAAACATTACATGCGTTTGCTTCCTTTCCATTTATGTAAGATTATGTAAGATTATAACAGATTCACCTCACGCCCTAATGCAGCGCTGGTGCTGTCACTCACAGCAAACAGATCTAATCCAGTGCATCAGTAACAGACTGCGTTTGCTAATCGCGGGTTGTGTCTTTATTATGGCACAGAACACAGATGCCCAGTGGCATCGCTCACATGCTCTCACAGAGAGCTTGTGACGTTGTGTAACTCAATTAGAGCCGAGCACAGAGCGGTCGGGACAGAGGGCAGGATGTTTACCACCACGTTGCATCACTCCATCAACCACACACTTTCTCGCTTCCCGTTCAGCGCTTCCAGAGAGGACAGGTCGGGACTTCGTTGGCACTTATTATGGAGTCAGAGCTGTGTTCGCAGAGTTCAAGTCAGCAGGAAGTGCCCTGAAAAGGCAATTGTGACCAGCATTTAGGAGCGTGAATGGATCTGCATACAGACTCCCAGCACCCTGAGGACAGGCCACATGCTCCGTCTGCTGTTTGTCGTGAAGGAGGGACCGTCTTTAACCCGGCGGTTTTCTGTCTTCCTCGCAGTTGTCTCAGACGTGTGATTCAGTGATTTTCACCACAGTCTGCTTTTAATGCACGGCTGCCTGAGGGACAGAAGATCGCAGACACTCTGGTGGAATCAGCTCTGGATGAGAGTTTGAGAAAAATATTCTGCAGGCATTGAGGGCACATTTTGCACAGTAATGAACCTCACCCTGTCCTGGTGTCGTTACCCTCAGACTCATATGAGTTAATTATCATCAGACTGGCAAATACACTAATAATAGTAACAATACATGATGTGATACATGAGTGAATATATAATGTAATATTTCATCCAGATGTTCTGAGTGAACCTGAACTGGGAACTGCTTCTACAGGAATAGATCTTTGCAGCTCACAGATTCAAACCTATATTTTCAATTTCACAGGGACCCAGTGGAGATTGGGTTCCTGGGGGCTAATGTATGACGACCATGATGTTAGACACACACCTGGAGGCATACTGTATTGTCAGGTTTTAGGGGACTTTGACAGAATAAATGGCTTAATTTAAAATTAGCATTAGAGTTTTTTTTTCTTTTGTCATTGCATTGTGAGAAATGTCCATGTGTTTGCTTCTGTCATGTTGTGTTTTGTACCTCCAGGCCCCTGTAATTAACTTTTTCTCAAATATCCTACGCCATCACTGAGAAGAACCATATCAAATAACAACTTCCTTCCTCTATTTTTCATTATGTGCCCTGGTGTGAAACAGAAACCATAAATCACTGTGACCATGGTCTCTTTGTTTACTTTACTCATACTTGGGAATCAAAATGAACTTTTGACAGTGATTTATAGTTAATACCTGACACAAGTAGCAGGTTTACTTGCAAACATATATATGGAACTATGCAACATTAGCTCCTTATGCAACATCTTCTTTAAATGAGTCAATGTGCAGTAATACAGCAGACCAATTGAACGTGCTGGGCAGTGGAAACCTCCGTTCATCATCTGTGTCTCTACATCAACAGACCTTAGTTGTTCTGCACTGACCTGCTTCACACAGTGAATCAGACACAAAGTTTAATACTTAGTCTACAACTGTCATTTTCTCCACAGTGTGTTGTGTTCTGACTTTGGCAGTAGATTAGCATCATACTGTACCTATTTACCTGTTTGTGGAAGTGAAGTTTGATTTTATAGTCTCACACTAAGATATTGTTATAATCTTTTATAATAATGTTATATTTTCTATTATTAGAATATCTTCTACTATTTTGCCATGACGATTCTCAATGTTGCCATTGGTTATCATTGGTTAACAAATGAATGAATCATAAAAGTGTCAAAGACAGTGAATTAATTAATTTATTGGCCATAATTTACATTATTTTTACTTTTCTTTTTTGCTCAGTCTGCAAAAATAACATTTCTGGTGTGTAACTGTCCCACAGCCTGTTGTTTACATCATTACACATGGACAGTCTGAGCTAATGGACTCTACTGTTGGCTTATTACATTTCCATTTGTCTAGAGTGAGACGAGCTCAATATTACAAATCAGATGCTCAATGTAACTACTGGATATACAATGAATTACAGATTAGAGGTGACAGCAAAGGGCCCCTGCAGGGCTGCATTTGTTTACACTCATTACAAGTGTGATATACAGAATTAAACTAAGTAGCAAAAACCGCAGTGGAGTCATGGGAGAGTCCACAACACAACATGCTGCATGACAAGACTTTCAAAAGCAAAGCCCACAATCCACACAATAAACTGGCGGATGTAATATGTGAATACAGGATAATGAAGCTACAGCGTAGTAACGTTAGACTCAACATGTTCCCTCTGCCTCAGATGCACAAACACTGACACAGACAAACAAAAATAGATGATTTAATAAAGTAAAATGAAAAACGCAAAAGAGTAACCGGACCCCAAAGGAAAATAAAAACTAAACTTTACTGCTGAAGCAGAATAAGATGTAGAGCACAAATGCTGAACTAAAGCCCACTGCTCATGAAGGACAGGAAACAGCAGCACACACTGACCAACACACAAGCCATGAACACGCGCCGGGACACATCTGATGAACCGACAAAGACGCAACAGGCAAATGAGAAACACACCAAACCGTCAGGTGAAAGTCAGGTGTTACGACCTCTGACCGGACTCTGCCTCCACTCATTCACACTCACCCCCTCTGTCCACGGCCCTGACTCTGGCCCACCTCCTCCCTCCTCCTCCCTTCTGCCTCCTGTCGCCTGATTGATTGACTCATTCCACTCACCTCTTCCACTCGCCAGCTGCTGCAGTAGTTGGTCACCGTTACCGTCACCGGTGCCATGCTGTGTTCTCTCTGCCGCTCCTCCCCTCTGATCCCACATCATCCATTGTTTTGCCATTGTTTCACAGCCCTCTCCTGTTAGCCATGCTCACCTGTAACCAGGCTCCTTGTGGGCCACCGGATCCAACAAATACTGAAAATGTTTTGTCTTTGCGTGTGGGTGTTATTCACTGGTGTATATTTCTTGGATTATTGCCTAATATAAAAGGAACTTTACTGTAATTGCACAGAGATGAGCCCTATTCTTTACATTCAGATTATGTCACCTGTAGAACTGTATGCTTGTACTGAGGTAAAAGGATTTTGAAATATGAACTACATACAGTACAAACACCTTTTTTTGAATGGAATCTGTTGCAGAAAGACTGGAAACAACCAAAGTAGATTTTTACTTTTAAGGACTCTAGAGGCCGACTCCACAACATTCACTTGTTTTTTTAAAACTGCATGTAAATAAACTGTAAATTTTATTGTTTTTGATTGTATGTTAACTGTGAAATATCTTGGGCAGAACTCATTTTTAGTAAAAGAGGTTGTTAGAGGTATTTTTCCTGGTAAATAACATCTAGGTAGTGATCTTACAAAGATGAGACAAAACGAACTGCAACTACAGTAAAGTCACTAAACCATTGCAACACCCCTTTGCACATTGATCCCCCAGTGGTGATGAGCTCTGAATCTGCCTGGCTTCAACATGCACACAGTGGTTGTTCATGCTTCCACACACACGCACTGGGCTTCAGAGAGGAACAAATCCTCTTGTGTTATTAAAGAGTCGGCCATTTTAGTCAGGCCCAGAGATTCACTATCTCTCGGTCACAGCTGATGGGCATCATAGAACGATCTCCAACGCTGCGCTCGCATGGCTGCCGCCAGTTTGAGGCCGCCTGCGTCAGTGTGATGGATGAACTTTGCCTCCGACTCGCAAATGGGACCCCCTGAATCAATGCTGTAAAACGGGTTATGACGTTATTTGTGGTTTTGTCTTTGCACGCTCCTTTTTCCAGCCTTGTGTGTATTCTGCTGTGCAAACCTGAAAGGTGTCATGACTGCTATAAATGAGAATGTAATGGAGAAACGGGGTTAAAGCATTCCTGAGCATATGTTGCAGATAAACAAAACTCACCAACTTTGTGGTCCTCTGCTAAATGGGACTCTATCATTATTTACAATGGCTTGTGACTGAATGACAGTTTTATAGCTTTATTATTTTCTGCACTTTTACAATCTCGCACCATGAATCACACACCATATATTAGTCAGCGCACCCACTAAGGGTTAACAATCACTACAAAATGATTGGGCTGCACTGACTCTCGAGTCTCTGTGACCAATGCATTAGATTCTGCTCTCTCTCTCTCTCCCCTCCCCCTCCCTCTCTCTGAGGTGACCACGCAGGTGCACATTAATGGACAGGGAAGATTTGTTGGATTAGAATGAGGCTGACTAGATTGGATTTCCAGGGGAATCTAATTTCAGTCAACTCTAATCTGAGGAGAAAGGGGAAGCGATGGAAGGAGGGGAAGGCATACCAACCGTTACCGCGGTTACCAAGGGACGTGTGGGAGTGTGTGATGGGAAAGGCGGTGCAGAGGATCAAACTTTCCACGGTGGTGCTTTTTAACTGTGCCACTTGGAGTGTGCATCTGAAATGTGGTCGTGTGCGCGGAAGTGGATTTGGTTCTGTGAGGATGGTTGTGAGGTTTCGAGGAGACTTGGTCTGACCCCTGCTGCCAACAACTGGTGCCTGGAATAACATTAGATTAGAAAAACCCACAAACTCCTCTGCAGCACAGCAGCTCCAAGAATTATGTCAACAGATTAACTAAAGTCAAGTCCAAACCTCCAGTCGCTTTCTATCATCTCCTGAGGGAAACATGTGGTTCAACAGGCCGGTCGTGTGAAGCTGGATGTAACAGCTTTATTTGAAACAGTGCAGTAATGGCTATAATGGAGTATTTGTGTTGCACTTTACACTGTTTAGTTGGCGCTGCTAAGTACTTGTGCACTTTATGAGGGGTTCTCTGTTTAGCTTTTATTAAAAATTGTTAGCTCTAGAGTTAAAATTAAGTGCACTGTGATCCAGAGGAACATTGTTTCCTTTCACTCTACACGACTGTTTAGATTGAAACGACAATAACAACCTATAAAAAACAGTCCCTGCTTTAAAATGAAAAATTCACTGCATTTGAATGACAAACACAAACAAAACTCTTTTGTTTTCCACTTTTGGTTTCACTTGTTTTGGTTGGAAAACATTACATTTGTTTAAAAAGCCTAATTAAATAAATGAACTTTTACCCTTTTTTTCTTTCCAGGCAGAACAATCCACACAGAGATCTACACAACCAGCAAAGACATGAAAACGGTTCCACTGATGAACAGAAACCCAGATTTTACTTGATTGGATTTAAGAAGAAGGGAGAGACATTTGGGTCAAAAAGGGAGAAGGAGGGAAAACCTATTTTCCATCGCAGCACAAACAGACTGTCACATCTTTGTTTCCGTTTGATACGGAAACACAGAATAAAACGAAACACATGGAAGGAGGGAGGGAGAGGAACAGAGTGGAGAGTGGTTGAGCGATAGAAAGCTATAAAAGTCCCATTAAGCTCTCAGCCTTGATTGCTCTACAATTAAATGTCCATTTTCTTTGCCTACATAGACAAGGTTGGTAACTTCACTTGGGCAGTTGGTTTACTGAGTGTGCTGGTGTGTGGGAGGGCGCACGGCCGGCGTAAAAGCCGGCCATTAGCGTTCGAGTCCGAGTGTTGTTAGACGCTCACACTTACACATCAGGGCGCCGGCTTCCAGGAGGCCGCCCCATTGATTTCAGGTCAACGCCAGTTAATGAAATAAAGGCTCAGACAAGTCCAGAGTCCAGTTTCTGTCATCACAGTGTGTGTGTGTGTGGACTGTGACATGGGAGAGACCTGAGAACCTTTAAAAACATGTCACCACGGGAGCACATCTGAAAGAATGGGAGAGGCTTGATATTGTGAGTGAACACTAGCAGTCGAGGCTTATCGCTAAACAGCAGCACAGATGCTCATGGAAGCAGCGTGGACGGAAGCTTTAATCTAATCTGAGGACTGATGACATGTTTTTGCACCAGAGGAAGCGGTAACAGGTGAAAAGAGCATGCACAAGTCCTGGGTTGGACATCATTTCCAATGAGTCAGGCCAGAGTGAAGGGGGGAGGGGGGGGGGGGGGGGGGGGGGGGGTGCTGTCGCAGCGTGCTTCTTAATATCACGGCAGAAACTGCAGTTTTACTATAAGTGCATTAAAGTAATTCATGGATATCGTTCAAAGCGAAAAGTGGAGCCATTTTGAACAAATAGCTCAAAGCTGTAAACGGATTACTGAACAGTTGCTCACTTTTTCATGTGAGGTATAAGTAAATATGGACTGAAGAGAAAATGGCTTCAGCCCGTTTACTCCTGCTGCCACCGTGGCCTTAATCTACCTGAAAAACACCAGAGAAGAAGAGAGCAGAGGGCACAGAAACACTAATAGACGAGGCAGTTTAGACAAGAAGGCAGCAGACGCTTTGTTGGACACCTGTCAGCAGAGCAGGGAAAGGAATAAATACGGTAATAAAATAAATCAAATAAAAATAAATGGGTATAGATGGGTTTCTGTTAGGAAATGTTCAAAGCCAAATGGTTGCGAGCTGGACGACCTTGAAGCTCAGGGTGGTGACTGCAGGTGAGTTGCTCCGATGACAAGTTCCTGAAATGAACAAATGTTTGTGCATTGTTCTTTGGCTTCATTAGCGGTGCTTAACAAATATTGCTCATCCAAGTTGAATTTGCAGATTTGTTGTATTTTTACACGCGCTGATGTTTTCCTTAGCTACGCTTACTTCTTTTGTAGCAATTCTTAAACATGTCGTACTTTATTATAACCCGCAAGAATCCCAAAAATTGAAAAGCTTTCTTTTTTATTTTCGACGCTATCTAGTTATTTAGACCCGAAGCGTCTCTAGCGTTGCAGTTTATTTTTGTTTCTTGAATGAATGGCCTCAAGACCTCAATTCACCTGAGTTCGGAGCCCATGTGCCGTTCGGGTTTTTTTATAAAACGTAGCACTGTTTGCATTCCAGTGAAATATGAATGTTGTGTTAGGAGACATTCGCTGTTGTGTTAAGCAGATGACTCTTCAGTGCAGCTTTGTACGAGTCAGGACATGTTGTAGAACGCACAATAATTTAGAACAATCTAAAACATTAAACCTCCAACAAAGTGGCAAATGGGCCAAAGTGAGAAAGAAAGACGTGCTCACAAACTGTGGGAGGTACTGTAGAATGTGGATGGCTGCTTCAGGAACAGGCTGGCTCACTTTTTATTGATGGTAGGACAGTAGAAGAAATGCATCAAGACCAGCTGGAAGGAGATTTGTCATGAAGCGGGTCAACAATCCAACACAAATAGTTCAAAAAGACAACTGGCATCTAATCATGTCTGGAAGACGGATGTAGTTCAACCAGAAAAAAACAATGTAAAATCTCCAAGGGAATAATAATCCATTGACTTTTGAAACAAAATGTTTTCGTAATACCCCTTTTCACAGAGTAACGTTGTGTTTAGTTTGAGACAGTTTGCTGTAGTGAATGTGAGGCTACTTGTTCCAGTTTGCATGATGAAACCAGACACCAGGAGGAGGGCGAGGTGTGCTTGCCTCAGTTGGACCCGTACGTCTCCATATGTTTGCTGTACGGCTTAGACACTGGCAGCCTCGGTAACACCACAAGCTGTTAAAGGCCTTTCACTCCTCCGAGGCACAGAGGTCCGATTAGAAAGTAGCACCGTGGGCTGGACAGCTGTTCCTGCTCCCCAGAGGATGAAGCTTGCTAGCATGAAATGAAAAATATGGCCTCATAATCTAAATTCAATTATTCAAAATGTTATTTGGAATTTAAATATTTACATGATACTATCATCGACAGCTCCTGTGCTGTAATTAACACCTGATTTACCGTAGAGTCCAACAAGTTTTAGAGCCAGTGCTCTTGCATAACATATCAAGCCATGAGTTACTGTTGTGTAATGAAACTGAATGATTCATTACACAGAGCAATGGGGCGTCATCATTTATTTATTTTTTCATGCATTATTTAATTACAATTTGTTGTGTGTTGTTCAGTTGTGTCCTGCTCCTTCCTCTTCTGAACGGATCCATTAAAATATTACCTATCAGCACTCGGATGGAAGCGTAAGTCACTGACTCACAATATCACAATATTTGGTCAGTAGTGAAAATGAAAGCGTCCTGTATTTACAGCTTTAAAACCACACAGTCACATCCCAGAATGCCATTCAGTAACAACAGCCTCCCACTTCTTCATCGGCTCTGGTCTTTGCTTCTTTATGTCTTACAGCCTCATGAATACTGAGCAGCGCATCAAATATTTATAACAAACACACACAGGCCCCGGATACAGACTCTTAACAGATGAACTGCATACATGCTGCTCCCCCTCCGTCTCACGCACTTGAACGCACCCCTACCCACGTACGAGGACGCTGCCGCACGTGTTCACATGCTGCCAGAGAAGCAACCGGCTCAGATCAAACGCCCGTGAAAGTTTAATGCGCACACTCCCAAACGGAGCCGGTGTGTGTGTTTATGCGCGTGTGAGACGTTGACTCGCAGCCATTAAAGTTTTAAGCCGCAGGATGTCAAGTGGATTTATTTTATCGAGCTGTTTGTAGCACCTGTATATTACACTCCTTAAATATTTAAAGGTGCGGCCGGTGTCATCACAGGCAGGTTGGGTTAGCAATAAAGTCTTAGAAGTCGTCAACAGGGAGAATGCTCAGTAATATGTCTCTTCAACATGTTATTTCATGAGCTGAATGCTAATATCTGTCAGCGCACCTTAGCTTAAAGAGTCCACCCACTAAATACACCTGTTATGTTACAGTCTAATCAGTATATTAACATATATGAATATTTTGCTTCATGAATAATGGAGATGCATGACTTGACTCTGTGCAGTATGAGCCTGGTTCCAAACCAATAACCTGTTGACCCACCAAGCAGAGACGCAGGGAAGCGAACCCTGCAGTGGCATTAGCCGCGTACTGGACAATTAAAGACTCATTGGCCGGAATTCTCCAAGTCCCTCACAATCTTAGCCGGAGCAAATTAGCCCCGAGAATTAGACGGCTCCTGCGGCGCAGACGGCATGCTGAGCGCTAACATGGTTCTGAGAGACGCCATGAATAATTTAGGCAGAATCCCCAATAACTAAATGAATCCTTCATATTTAATGTATTAAAAGCTCAAATTTAAAAACATGAGGCCTTGAGGAAACAATAAGGAATCAACAGCAGCAGATGAAGTTGTATTATATGTAGTTGATACAAGCAGAATTAATTTTCCTATGGTTTGACATGTAAATCTCTGTTATCTAAGTACTTGACTGGTAGCGCACATGTTGAGGTAAAAATTCCAATATTTACCTAATAATCATAAAATCACGATGTCTGTATGAATTTATACGAAAAACAACTACTGACAGCATAGTTGAAATGCATTCATGTACAGTATTTTAGGTGTCTTTAACATTAAATACATAAGTTTAGTTCTGAATATCAAAATGAGTGGGAGGAGAAAACAGGGAATTAAAAGAGATGTGAAAATAAGCACAGAGTTTAACTTGGACTCGTTGCGTGCGTTGAGTTATTTCAGGCCAATTTAAAAAGCTTTTTTACTGTGGCAGCTGTTTTGAGTGAGACATGGAGAAACCTGCAGGAAGCTTCGGATGCTAGGACGATCTCCACCAACCAGCTCCACCTCCCTCTCTGCTCTCCCGGCTTCTCTTTAATCTTCCCTATTAATGTCATTGACTTCTCCTTCCTCTGTCTCTCGATCAGCAGAGTGAAGTCCTCCCTTCACTTCCCTTCATTCCCTCAGGGGCCCTGCTGAAAAATAGGATGCTGACCCCGTGTAACAAATATTCATTTGTTGGTTATTATGGAATCCCCACTGTGGCTCTGGTGTAAAATCCAATGACTTTTCAAAGTATACCAGCCAAACATATAATTCTTTGTGAGTGTAAAGGTGCAAACAGATTGGTTTCACACTGGTTTCCTGGATTTCCAATCTTCTGAAGAAATCCCATGTGAAGTTGCTAAGTTTCCTGACCTTCACTGCCTTGGACACGTTCGCCATAATATTCTACAAAGTCAGCTGCCATTGGCCTGGATTTGATGAATGTGCCGCCCTGAGGGACTTTTAACACCACTTATGTCACACCTGGATGGAACTGCTGTACATTTAACCCTTTCCTGACAGGCCTGACAGCCAAACTGTCCTGCTGCACCCTGTGATGCTAGAACCGATGGCCTCATTCTGTGGGGAGGCACCAGGCTGTAAACGCTGTAGTGTGTTATTCTGGGCTTTTACTGTGCTGAGGATGACCTGAGCAGCTAAAATAAATGTGTCCTCCTTTACAGGAGCCCAATGTGAAGTAAAAAATGGGTATAGATACACAATGCCAGCTAAGTATAACAAAGTTCTTTGCGGTTTCTTTACATCCTCATGTGCCTTCTTTTTGCTCTCACACAGCTAAAGGTCTGGGCTCGAGGGGAGGGGGGGTGTACGTGCACAGATGAGCCTTTAAATAATACTGAATTTCTGACTATTAGAATTAATTAAACTTATCACTGTAATCTATCATTAAAAGGCATGCGGGGCTATTGTGGGTCTCCCTTTATTTGCAGATTAAATGGATTCAGACAGATGTGCAAGAGAGTCTCTGAGGGTGGAGAGCTACAGCAGAGCTGTGTGCAAATCTGCCTTGCTTTTGACTACAGTGCATTTATGTTGGTATTGTGTGCGTTGCAGTATTAGCTCCATACTGTATTAAAAATAGACCGGTTACATTGTTGGTTAAAGTATTACATGCAATTGTTAAATATTGCAAAATGTAAACATGACAAAACCACAAAAAACTATATGGAATCAATTAATCAATCAACAAATGCTCTCACAAGTCACATGTGTCTAATTCCTTTCAAATCAAAGTTTAAGTTACATTCATTACTTTTGTTCCCCGCAGCTCTGATTTCGAAGCTGATGTCAGATCTGTGATCAAAACGTTGCAAAGAAAAAGGCGTCACAATGTTTTTCTGTGATAACGTAATGAAACGGTCTTGAGTCAGATCAAAGATTACACACCAGTGTTTTTTGTAATTGTTGAGGGGTTTTTAAAGATAGAATCTGGATAATTATTTTCCAAAGCCTCAAGTAGTTCAGACCTGAAAGTGTTATTTAATCCTTGTACGTGAATGCCATCTTGTGACGGAAGATGATATCAACCTATCTGTAATTCCAGATGTTCCGTGTGATAAATTACTTATCATTCTTTTATCAAAGCCTAGCGTGTAATCCTTCATGACTGCTTAAGATATGAGATGGTAAATTCATATTAAGGTTCATTACTTGCTGTTCTGCTTCAAGTATCTGCATTTGAAGCTAAGTCTAAGCCTCTTTGCCAAGTTATCAGATCAAGAGCAGAACTGGATCACAACAGTCCTGTTGTTGTAACAGACATGGCTGGTGTGAAATGGGAGTGTGTACATGCCCAGTACGTGCACTTACAAGCACCTAGTTTTCAACTAATGGATGTTTCCACCATCATATTCCTTCACAACTCATTTTCCACAAACTGCTCCCAAAGCAAAATCCTAAGAGAAGGCAACGGTAGGACAACAGAGGAAGAGGAGCTAAGGACTGATGGTGCCTGGGCAAAGACAGAGAGACACAGGAGACAAAAACAAAGAGAGGTCGACGTGGGAGGACCAGAAGAAGTGAGGAGGCAGATTCAGTCCCAGGACACCTAATTATAGTTCACAGAGCTCAGGCCAAGGCTACTTTAGGAAGTCCTAGGTTGGATTTGGTGTCTCTCCCTTCAGCCACACAGCATCTCCACATACAGTCTGCTTCCTCCAGTGTGTGCTGCCATCTAGTGTAAAGAGAACAGCGCCATAAGCAATGTTTCCCTCTAATTTGTGTCTGAGCAAGCACACAACCCCACTGAGCCCCAGTGGTCACTGTGAGCAACATCAGACAGGGACACTGTGGTCACTCCAGCATTGCATCCAAATCGCATGATTTATTAACGTCAAATTACAGGATTTGCATTTGTGTTAGAATGCCAAATAGAAGACAATATAACCTTATAAAACTAAACTTAGAGTGGTGAGGTGGGGGATTGAACCTGAGACCTCCCTTTTCAGTGGTGAACACTCCAACTGAACTAACAGGCCTTCTGTGAAACCTCAACTTTTTATTTGAATGTCCATTATCCAGTCACATTCGGGGTTTGGTCAAATGATTCTTAACTTTGAACATACAATCCTGGTCTTTAATTCTGACTGTCCCTCTGCCTCATATTGAATGAAGGCAATTACGTGCAATTTGATTATTACTGATACTACTTTATTTGCTGTATGACACACATGTACTGTAGAGGTACACGCGTCCAACAATACTGTGAGTTAGAAGGGAACTTCTGAAGACTCGAATATTTCTTTACTTACAAAACAAAACAAAAGCTCCCGTGACCGAAGCGAGCGACTGACTGGGAGCGATTGAAAAATACCGGAGCGGAGTACGTGTAGTGACGCTGATTTGACCCCTTTTGTCATTTACGTTGATTAACTGCGTAAATACGTCTGTGAATCCCATTATTGGCTGGAGCAGCCCGTCATCGGTCAATCACTGATTCACATTGCAAAATAACACAGAATGATTTGTTGAATTTGTTTTATTTCAATTCCGGTTGGATTTTCTGTGCGCAATTGCGCACGCGCACAGCTTAGGGGGAACAGTAACAATAAGCATGTGAGATATTGGTTATTAATGGAATGTTCTATATATGCATCTCCACTGTTGAAATCCTTTAAACACTGTTTAAATCACTGTTGAAATCCTTTAAACACTTGAGGTACTGCAGTTGGACTTGTATTATTATCTATAGTATATATACATATATATATATGGTATTATATGTAACAGCATATTCTATTGTATGTTCAAGTATAAATTAACAAATGTTTTAAGCTTTCTTATGATCAAACAACACAAATAACACAACATGTAAATATTAATATTAATGTTAAAACATTGTTATAACCACAAATTTGGGGATAAGATTACTTTATTCATCCCACACTGAGGAAGAGCATTTGTAAGATAAATTTATTCATAAACTGATTTAAATATTTTATTTATTATTAATACAATATTTTATTAACAATTCATTTATTTATTTGAACATCCAAATAGCCATCTATAGTCCTAACTTGCTTTCCTTTACACAATTCAACTCTTCTATCACTGGGTTTGATAGCTTATTCATTTTGTAATTAATTTTCCTAAATTTCGCATAATTCAATAAAAATTCCACGGTTTTTATTTCTCACTCGAGCTCGCGTGAATAAAGCCACGCCCCCTCATAGACGTTGCTGCTGTGGCCCCGCCCCCCGATTTGTTTGATGGGTGTTGATTTCCGGTATTTAGCGCCTGCTTTTTCAGGTTACTCAGCGTGTGTGCGTGCGCGCGCGCGTGCATGCGCGCGTGCGTGAGTGTGGGTGCGTATATGTGTGCGTGTGTGTGAGGGAGAATGTCAGAGAGTTTGTAGTGTTGGATTTAAACGCTCCCAGCGCGGATACTGTCACCGCTTTGCACCGCAGGCAGGCTCCGTGTTTCCTACATGCAAGTTACAGCGGCGCCTCCATCATCATCATCATCATCACCACCACCACCGCCGGGCTACAATGACGGAGAGCTCCGCGACCGAGCTCGCCAACGGTGGCGTGTGTCAGCGAGTGAGGAACGGAGTGAGAGCGGAGCGGAACGGCTTGGCGAAGAGCATCCGCCGCCGCCGCGAGCGGCGGACCAAGCGGCACTGCCAAGCCGAGGAGGAAGAGGAGGTGAGGCCCGCGATGGGACGGGAAGGAGAGGCTGGAGGAGCGCGTGGACCCGGAAACACCAGGATGCGCTAATTGCTGTCACGGCCATTAAGTCCGCGGACACTCGCCGTGCTAATGAATTACCAGATACAGTGGCTGCTTCAACGGCGCCGTTGCCACAGAAACAGACGAAATGATCTGATGGGTTTTGAACAGAGGATTGAGCGATTTATCACGAGATGGAGCGAGTCAGAAAGTTTGCAGCTTGCGTCCTTATCGCACCATTTGTAGCAGGTGTGAGTGTTGTACTGTACATTTGTCTGTGGCGCGTACTTCATTCATTTGGGCAGCAAAGTCACAGAATTGTTATTTTTTATTATTTCCCCATTCATTATTATTTCTCCATCATACGCATGCGAGTAACAAATTGCTGTTTGTGGAGAAACTGGCCCAGAGCAGCTGTTTACTGAGGCTGCTGTTATTGTACCAATAAAGTGGCGCCAGATGTTTGATCAAAGTGGGTTAGTGGGCTAAGAACTTGATGGTTCGACTTTATCAGCATACTGTAGCAATGTATATGTTTTTGGTCTAAAATACAGATATTATTTTGCTCATGTTGCATCACGGATCACTCTGCTCTGATTTCCATTGACACAACTTGCTCTTCACTTTTTTGCCAGTCAAATGTGTCGTTGGCCTGTGACACTGTTTTCTTTCATATGTTGCTCGTCTATAGCTGAACCCGGACTTACCATTGTTTGGCCACACCTAACCTAACGTACATCACCTTTATGTGACTCACAGAACCTTTACCAGCTACAGTAAAAGAGAAGACAAACACAAAGTCTTAACAGGAGAAATTCACTGGGTTTAATAGAGTTTTACTGTGTGTAAAATACACAGCTCAGTTCAATCATCTTTGTCTTTATCCTGACCCTCCATATGGGTCTGCTAAACATTGAGTGTTTTGCAACCACTGAACATTTGTCAAACACAATCGAAGCCCATCTTTGTGTGATTTTTGTGTCAGTAAACCCTGTGATTTCCACCCTGCCCAGGTCCCAGCGTTGCCTCATGCCAGGCTGTACAGCCGGCCCTTCGTGGAGTCCTTCGAGGAGACGCCCATGCTCGTGGCGGTGCTCACCTACATGGGCTACGGCATCCTCACCATCTTCGGCTACTTCCGTGACTACCTCCGTCACTGGAGGATCGAAAAGTGCCACATCGCCAGGGAGAAGGAGACGCAAAAGGTTAAGGAAGCCACAGACACGACATGGCTGTTTAAGGGAAACCACACAACTGAGTAGCAAAATAAATCCGGGAATGAATAGACAGACATCTACTCATTCAGGCGTAGGTAGAGCAACCTTTATCGGTCTAAACAATGACCGCGGTGTGTAATTTGAGTAATTCTTGTACGGGGACTGGAATGTTATTGTTGGTTTGGTAGTGACAATGGCATGAGAAGAGCTGTTTTTAATGGAAAGGAGACAAAAAGTGTTTCGGGTGAACAGAGCTGATTTGGTAGATGTACTAAATGTACGACCATTAGTGATAACATCTGGGAAACAAGCGTTTATGATTTCATGAAGCAGCTGATTCCAAGCTTTTACACAGTAGACTAAAATGTTTGTGCTTCTAGCTGCATATTCATTTAATGTAATAAACTCCCGCTCAGGAAAAGCAGGTCCGTGTAGCTGAAAAACTGAATGATTTATAACACACAGCCAGTTATCAGCTCATTTGGAAAATGTCCTTGAGCACTCAGATTGTTTTTAGTGTGTTATGTAATGTTTGATAGAGAAGCCCATTGTTTTAAGTATTTGGTTATATTGAGGAAAGGAAGTTCGAGGGGTAGGTACAGTATAAGGAAGCAACCTCCAATCGCTTCCTCAGTGAACCAAGGAAAAGCATCCACCTCATGTGTAAAAGCAAAGATTACATTTGTGGAGATTAAATTCTTTTCTGGGTAAGCTCCTCAAAGAATGCACGGCACGCAGTCTCGCCCAACAAGCCCAACATACACACTCCATCTCAGAAACCCACATCCTGCACCTCTCTCACTGTGCAACCCCCCCCCCCCCCCCCCCCCCCCCCCCTCCCCATTTCTCCAGGACTTTGTGCCACTTTACCAGGATTTCGAGAACTTCTATACCCGAAACCTTTACATGCGGATCAGGGACAACTGGAATCGGCCGATCTGCAGTGTCCCTGGTGCTAAAGTGGACTTGCTGGAACGAGTGTCCCACGACTACAACTGGACCTTTCAGTAAGATGAAAGAACATTTATTCAATACTATGCATATGGTAGCTTACTGAGGTCCTCAAACAGTCAACACAGGAGACAATAGTCCAGGCCCAGTCCAGACGTACAGTAGCACTGCAGTAACTGTGCCAACACTCTTATCTCCTACAAATACCACAAGTCACATTTCACCTTAAACACCTTAAGCAGCACACTGAGTAAACCTACTTGTGTGTAAAACGTGCACTCAAGCTCACGGCATCACTCATAGTGAGATCTGACCACATTACTGCATAAACTATGAAACCCATTAATATGTGCTGCTGTGGTCAATATTCATGGAAGGGGCTTGAAGAGTCTCCACAAAAACAGGACACATAAATATATAAACTACTGTAATAGGAAAGCATAGAATATGTTTGGAAGCTTCCTATTCGTCATCATCATCCTTCTCTGTTCTAGGTTCACCGGGCGGGTAGTGCCGGGCGTGATCAACCTGGGCTCATACAATTACCTCGGCTTTGCCGAGAATACGGGTCCATGTCTTGACTCTGTAGCCGAAGTCACCGAGAAGTACGGCGTGGGCGTCGCCAGCACGCGGCAGGAGACCGGTAGGAACACGGGCCAGAACGCTCCAGACCTCCGTTAGTGCCATCGCTGCTGTTAGCTGAGCGTCGCACACTTTAGTGGTGCAGTGGAAGCTACAGTACAGAGAGCTGCTGCCACAGCGCTAGTGTCATGAACCCAGGCTGTAAGTAAGCTGGGAACTAGGTCTGCTCCTCAGTACATTTACTGTCCATCCCTAAATCCTGAAGGGCTGCATCTTCTAATCTGAATTGCTGATTATTTTGTTATACAAATACAGATCTTCAAACCAATACAAGCTGAAGTCACAGCGTGTTCCAACCACTGGTGTCTTTAAAGCCACTGTATTTTTGTAAGAATCCTAGTTGGACAAGTCAGTCTAAAAGGAAGCTGATGTCAGTTGTGACAATATTCCAATCTGAACCACATCAATGAATGCCTCAGATAAAGACTTTGAAGATTTCGCAATGTCCTTGTCCTAAACTCAACTGGAATGATGTAGCAGAAAACTTGTGAATTGGCAAAAGCCCAAAAAGGTCATTCTGTGAACGTGAAGAAGCCTTTTGTTAAACACGTCTGAGGCACTTGCCTGATACTTAAACCGAACCCAATCAAAAAGGCGGAATTGAAAGCGGCGCCGCTAACTTTTTGTCTGCACGTCAGGAAACCTGGACCGACACGAGGAGCTGGAGACGCTGGTGGCCCGGTTCCTGGGCGTGGAGTCAGCCATGGCGTTCGGGATGGGCTTCGCTACCAACTCCATGAACATCCCGGCGCTGACTGGAAAGGTAGGAGTCCACATGTGGAGCAGGGAACGTCAGCAGACCCACACTGTCCTTATCTCCACTCACTTGCTTCCTGCTGAGGTTTCCTCTATTTTCTTCCTTTATCTGTGTGTTAGCACACAACCAGCCTTTGTCTTCACTTCAGGACTAAATGCTTCCTGTTAACATTGACTGTGTGTCATTGTGAAACTGAACGAGTTGTGTCAGTTTTATCACATTCTGGCTGCTGATGTTTCAACATTAGAGGAGCCGAACAGTTACTTGCTGTACTGTAATAATGAACATAAAGCAGCACGTATGTTTATTTACTTCACGTGAACCTGCTGTATCTGCCAGCTGATGTTGGTCCGGTGTCCCACAGGGCTGTCTGATACTAAGTGATGAGCTGAACCACGTCTCTCTGGTGCTGGGAGCCAGACTCTCCGGATCCACCATCCGAGTCTTCAAACACAACAGTGAGTCCATGCTGAGAAGTAATGTAGCTCTTCCCATTGGTTTGTCGTATTCCTGCACGTATGGGACATTTATTACCTCCTCAGCCACTAAATTAGCATGTTTCCTAGGTTTATGTCGTTTGATGTACTGTATGTAAATATATTCATATTGAGTTAGTTTAGCTTTAGGGTGAGCAATAAAACGAATGGCCTCACATGTGGTGTTTAGTTGTGACTGTGTGTGTTACTAAACATGGACTGTACTCCAGCAGCGGGAGAGATGTTGTAAATTAACATTCACACCTTTTATGTGCGTGCTCTGGCTCGTTCCTGATCAATTTAGAAAACCTGACCAACCTGAACCGTTCCTTTTTGTGCTACCGATGCACAGCAAAGAATAACACAATAACATTTTGTTAACATTTTCCAGGTAATGTTACATCGTCATTAAATAGTTGTTTAGTTTAAAATGGCATGAGCATCAAATATAATCAGGTTTTCCATATTCTGTGGTCCACTCGCTGCTTCTCTGCTGTCTGTGACTGCTGTGACTTCCCTATCAGCAGTAGAAGAGTATGTGGATGGAACATTTGTTTTGATTCGAGGCAGATGCTCAATGTAAATGTTCAGAGACCAGATGCTTGCGGGTGAGACGAAGTGACCCAGACCATCAAAGTTTCATTTTCAATCTGTTTTTCATTTACATTCAGTAAAAACTAATCTTTCCAGATGTCAAACACGGATACCACGACTTTACTTTGGACTTTAACTCTCGACTTCCTCCTCAGATATGCAGAGCCTTGAGAAACTGCTGAGAGAAGCCATAGTTCACGGGCAGCCTAGGACCCACAGACCGTGGAAGAAGATCCTCATAGTGGTGGAGGGCATCTACAGGTAGGTGACTCCAGAAGGCCCTAGTGGCAACGGGTCTGGACGTGAGCCAGTGGATCCGTTCTGCACCGAGCTGCACCACGCGTCTGCACGAAGAGGCAGAAACCTCCGATCGATGGCGCGCGTGGTTCCATTAGCTTCAGCAGCACGGACCCTCCGGGGACGAGGCCGCTGCTTTAATGGAGCTGATTCAGTGCTTGGTTAGCTCTTAATGTTCTCACACGCAGGGAGTGAACGCAGTGCTTGACTGTCAGCCCGCGTGGCGCCCTGCCTTCCGCTCAACCACATTCAAACCACATGTGTCATTTAATTGCTTTCCACTCGGATAAACACTGTTGTGCTTCTGTAAGAGATGACGGGAGGTTTGACACTGACTGCGCTCCTCCACGCAGCATGGAGGGAAGCATCGTTCGGCTGCCGGAGGTGATCGCCCTCAAGAAACGCTACCGGGCCTACCTTTATCTAGACGAGGCCCACAGCATCGGGGCGCTGGGCCCGAGGGGCCGAGGCGCCGTGGATTACTTTGGCCTCGACGCCTGCGATGTGGATGTCATGATGGGCACCTTCACCAAGAGCTTCGGCGCCGCTGGAGGCTACATCGCAGGGAAGCGGGTGAGGATGAAGGAGGGTTTCACCTCAGTTGCTTCACAGAGGATGCTGAGCTGGAGCTCCGGACGGGGTTTTCGCGCTCAGACTGTACAGTTTATGTGCTGCATTCCTGACATGCTGTACTAGCCCTGATCCATGACATCACAGCGATGACACAAACTTATCACCACACAAAGGCGCTGACCTCATACCATAAACAGCCTTTTGTTTTGAAATGTTTGGATGTCTGCATCAGGGAAGACGTGGAAGTAGTGAAAGTGTAAAGCTGTTACCGGGTGTAAACTAATCTCATCTGTCACCAAGCCACACAGAGTCAGTGACACGTGTCAGCTAAAGAATGCGGTTGATGACAGGCTGGGTATTGACAGTAGCTCGTCATCGTCAGCTTAATCCGAGACATTTCTCTGAACTTCCTTGTGCACAAAACAGTTTTGAGCCCAACAGATTCATATACGTGGACGGTGAACTGTAATGATGATGGTTCTGGCTTCCATATAAAATGCATGCGGATCCCCGGTCTCTGCTGCAGCTGTGTGCCGGTCCTGATTGTGTTTGGGCCGTTTTGCCTCCACCAGCGCTTTCGAGAAATGCAGGGCTTGATTAACTGGATTCAGGCCAGACGATTGACTGGGCGACTGCAGTTCACCGCCTTCGCAGGGCACCGCCCTCAGAACAAGCAGGGCGAGGAGGACAGCTGCAGTGAAGTAAAGCCAGGGAAGGAGCCAGCACCTGGTTTCAGTGTGAAGCACTCGGCACTGTAATCACATCTAGCTTGTTCCATTTGATCTCATGAATGAAGTAACAATAACAATGTTGTTACTCTACAAAACTCTTTGGGCTGTGTATTTCTTATTGCAATCATCAGTTTGTTTAAATGACTAAGTGTAGAAATGAGTCCCACCTAATCCCCACTAAGACGCCCACATGCTGCATCCTGCAGAGATTAGACAGTAATACAACAGCGTGTGATGTGCGCCTTCTCTCATATGCTGTGTCGTTCTGGCTTTAGGAGCTTATCGACTACCTGCGCGTCCACTCCCACAGCGCCGTCTACGCCACCTCCATGTCTCCTCCTGTGGTGGAGCAAATCATCACTTCTATGAAGTGCATTATGGGAGAGGATGGCACGGCAGTAGGTGAGTTCACAGTGTTGGTTTGTTTTACAACAGGTGTGTCGCAACTTTGGAAATGAAATTGCTTGCAGCCTTGGACTCATAGTAAATGTACAAGTCTGTGAATGGTTGGAAACGGGAACCTCACTCAAAAACAGTTGGAGGTGTTTTGTGTGTCTGGATCACAGAAGCACATTGAAAGTAGCATACAATTAAAACTATATATTGATAAGTTGTTTAGGGTAAAGGTTTAATTTTAATTGCTGTGCTTAAACCTAAACTAAGTATGAAGATGAATAGTCGTCATTTTCTTTCTTCAGCAGCTGCACAACTAATGAGCGCATCGCAATAACAAAACAAACTGTGTGTGTGTGTGTGTGTGTGTGTGTGTGTGTGTGTGTGTGTGTGTGTGTGTGTGTGTGTGTGTGTGTGTGTGTGTGTGTGTGTGTGTGTGTGTGTGTGTGTGTGTGTGTGTGTGTGTGTGTGTGTGTGTGTGTGTGTGTGTGTGTGAAATCAGCTCCCGTTGGGGTTGTGTAGCACCTGCGTTTTGTCATTAGTATGTTGTGTAACTCTCACTATCAACCACCAGGTGCCAGTGCAGGCCTGTTAAATCAGAGGCTGCAAACCAATAATGTGCGTGGCTCAATTGCAGCAAATGCTTCTATTGATTTGTTCCTCTGCTCTGCTGCTAACCACAGTAAGAACCACGAGCTCTGAAAAGAACAGGCTTCGACGGTGCACCTGCAGATGCTGCATTCGCCCGTGAACGCCATGATCGCAAACGCAGCCTCGAGTCTGAACGCTTCCTGTTCCTGTGAATGGACGCTGCACATTACAGTCTGATGCTGGGCTGGTTGCAGCCTGGACTCTTTGAGTCTTGAGTAAAATGCCGTCCTTGAGCTTTTGCTGGACACGTTTCTGTCGCTGGCACAGACGCCTGTCACTTGTCTGGTCAGAAGACTCCGCTGTGGAACTGGATCGTCTTTGCATACATCTCCACTAGTTAGGAATCTAAATTTGTTTGCACACTAAACAGAGTTTGAGGCAAACCTTGCTTTTCAAAGAACCCGTTGAAAACATCTCCTGTGGGAGAAGAGAAGCTAAAAACTTGTCTCCCCATGCGCCTGGATGCTCAGACGCTCTTCTTGTGAATTCACTTGTTTTTCTTGCTGCTTGTCAAACTTCCTTTTTGTTTTTTTTGTTTTTTTTTTGTTTTTTTCCAAAGCATCATTAAATCATCTCCAAATTTTGAATTTCTTGTTTTTTTCAACCAGAAATATTAAATCTAAAAGAGAATACACTAGAGAGAGAGAAACAGGGAGAGAGAGAGAGAGTCTTTGTTTAGCTCTGACACTTCATATACATTTTATTCATAAATAACTAGAGATGAAGGATTCAGTCCTGCTATAAATATTCAAATATTAATAACACAAGACTGAAAGGAGAATATATGTCATGCTTCAGTTCAACATCTGTCTGAGACTGTGTGTGACATGTTCCAGCCTTACATGTTCTAGCTGCAGCGTGACTGTGGTTCTGATGTCTGTCATGGTCCCCAGGCAGGGAACGCGTGCGGCAGCTGGCAGAGAACACGGTCTACTTCCGTAAGAGGCTGCGAGAGATGGGCTTCATCATCTACGGCAACAACGACTCTCCTGTTGTCCCCATGATGCTCTACATGCCGGCAAAGATAGGGTGAGCCGCACAGTAGGGAGCCTGGAAGTCCTCACTGATGTGATGGGCTCCGTCACCACAGTCTGTCTGCTCATGAGCTGACCTCCTCCTTTGAGGACTTCTTCATGTCAGGGTAAGCGTTGCTCCACCTGAGCCGCCGCTAACCGTGACGCTCTCATCTCCTCAGAGCGTTCGGCAGGGAGATGCTGAGGAGGCACATCGGCGTGGTGGTGGTGGGCTTCCCCGCCACGCCCATCATCGAGTCGCGGGCCCGTTTCTGCATCTCCGCCGCCCACACGAAGGAAATGCTGGACAGGGTAACTCTGGCTTTCTTCTCAGCATGCAGCAGGCCTGACCCAAAGCATAACGCTGATTTAGACTGTGGAGCTCTGTGGTGATGATGCTAAATGTAGTCCCAGGTTACACACATTAAACTAACTCCATGACAGTTAACTGTAGATGTGACAGCAGGTCAGCGCCCAGACTGGCTCATCGCACTGTGCTGTAACATCATGGCTGTTTTACTGAAGGATGCTGTAACGTCCTTTCACACTGCTCAAAGCTCAGCAGGGATCAAGGCGACGAGTCCGGGGCAGCCTGAGAAGTGAATGAGCCTCTTTAGAGGCTGAATGCCTGATTAAAGTCGTGTCACACTGAATGACACGCTGATGAAGAGACGTCTGGAAAAAGTCGAGTTGATTGTTGACTGCGGGTGAAAGCTGGGGTCGAGTGTCTGTGTGTGTCTGTGTGTGTCTGTGTGTGTGTGTCTCTGGTCAAAATCCTGGTCACTTGTGGGGCCCTTTGGCGGGGCCTCACAGGCCTTTTGAGGGTCAAGATGTGATTTTAGGGCTGAGGTTAGAATTGAGGTTTGGTGTGTGTGTGTGTGTGTGTGTGTGTGTGTGTGTGTGTGTGTGTGTGTGTGTGTGTGTGTGTGTGTGTGTGTGTGTGTGTGTGTGTGTGTGTGTGTGTGTGTGTACGTGTACGTGTGTACGTGTGTACGTGTGTACGTGCGTGTGCCACCCATCCTTCTGCTCTGGCTGGCGCCGCTCGTCTCCTCCTCGCTCTGGACCCGCCTGCCTCGCTCTTCCAGCCTCCTGTCTTAAACTCCACCTTGCTTCTCTCTTCCTCGCCACTTGCGACCGTCTCGCAGGGCTCTGACCCGAGCTTCCCGCCTAATTGGCTCTCTGTTGTGGCGCTGGCGCTGACTGTGTCTTCAGGAAGCGCTGTCAGTTCTGTCTGTTTCCAGGACCTCTTCTTGTTCTCTCCACCAGCAGACAGGCAGTGGGAGTATTGTCGAGCTGTAGCGCTTTCATCTGTCATGATGTTCCAATCTCCCCGTTACCCTTCCTCTCTGTATCATTCTCCCGCACTTTGATGTGTCATGTTGATTTCGGTGTTTCTTTTATCTGCTCGCGAGCTTTCAGTTTCATCTCGTCGTTCACACACATGTACATATAAAGTGCACTTGTTTTATTTTTACACTTCTGAAGACCTTTCATTTGACTTCACGCGCTGTTAAACACCGGTTATCTTATCTAGTCCACGCCAACGTAAAGTCACACACACCTGAAGCTTTAATTGGGCCTTTTAATGGCCTAATGGTCAAACAGGATATGAAAACATGAAAGCATCTTGCTCACAGACAGTGGGTCTCAGTCAGTTGTCAGGTGAATAGCATGCTACGCTAATCTGCTGTCTTTTACAAATGTAGTTTTTCATTGTCAGTTATTAGGTTTAAGTTATTTATACTGTATATTCCCATTCCCATGCATATTGTTTGTTTTTATGCATGTGCATACAAAAGTCCAGGGCACATCACTGGATGAACTCACTAAGCTAATCAGCCACGCAGTAGCAGTTAAACCTCAGTTGTTACTGACATCCCGCTTTTAATATGAGAACGAATGGAGGAAGCGAATAACGACTGTCAGACAGTGTGGGCGCAGTCTTCATGCCCGTCGCATCTTCCAGTAACATGAATGAACGCTGTGGCTACAACTGCAGCCCTAAAGCTGGCGTTTCAATCCTTCAAGGACAGCTGTGTTTTTCCATTAATAACCTCAGCCTGGTGCAAGTTTGCTCCATCCCCGCGCCGCCCTTCACGCTGACAGCTTTTTTATTGTATAAATGTCTCCACAGGCTCTGAGTGTCATCAGCGAGGTAGGGGACCTTCTTCAGCTCAAGTACTCCAGGCGCAGGAAACCGCCGCCTTTTGACAACGACGCGTGCGAGGACATTGACGACTGATGAGCCGCTCCCGCCTTGAAGGAGCGCGACGCCGAATGAACCCCGGGAAACAAAGGAGGGGTCAAGATGGATCACGAGTCTTCCACGAGCAATGAGATGCACACAGGTGGCCCCTGTCACTCGCTTGTCATGTAACCACGCAACGGGAGGAAAACACTTGACTATTGGCTCCTTCTGTTTTGCCTTAGAAAATACAGAATGTGTTGGACACGAACTAAAAGAAACAATTCTCGCGTTTTAATTAAGACCCAAACCATCAACTTCTGCATCTAACATGGAATTCACTATAGATCTCTAAAATCAGTCATTAAATAAAGGCAGAAAACACGGTTTTAGCGTTGGAACAGTTCACGTTTATCTGCGCGTTACTGTTTTATGGGATTTTCATGAATGTAAACGTTTGGCCACATTTCATCATCAGCTGAGGTCACTGATGAAGTCAGTCACTAACAGGAAGCCTGTGAATAGGCTTTTTACCTGCGGCGAAGAGAGCTCCAGTGTGTAAATCTACAAAGTTGAGACGTGCTCAAAAACCGAACTGGGAACCTCGGTTTGTCCCGCGTGTCATCAGCTCTGGTCTGGGCAGCGTTGCTCCAACGTGCCTGAATCCAGACACAAATGAACAACTGTTTCTGTCATCAGGCCGTGAGCGCTGTTTGCAGATCACGCGTATCTGCATCCATTCTGAATGCAACAATAACACCCCTGTTTGGAACATAGCTCTCATACATCAAAGCCCAATTACACTTGCACAACATCTAACTTTTGTGCAGTGATTGCCAATTTAAATAACTGTTACATCCATTGACATTGCATATAATTACGGTCTTCTTGATTCCCTGTTGACATCGTTTAAGCTTAGGATCAAATTCAACTTGATTATGGCTTCATTCCAGTGCTCCGACGTCACTCACCTCCCCAAAAAGTCAATGAAGTCTTACATTACACATTAAAAAAGCCTTTTTTTATGAATATAAAGACTGAGCGTCTGTTTTATACTGGGAGGATTTTCTTTCAAAGGTTGAAATTCTACTTTTATTGTGTTCATTCCCAGCAGAGCAACATTTAATCTGCTGATCCAAACACCCGTGTGGATCAGCTTCAACGTTTACCTGATGTTCACTTTATCTCCTGGGTAATTATTTGCAGCTACCTTATCGCTCGGTGTTTGATTATTTTGTTTTTATGCCTCGAGGAGAAAAACTGCTCAGTGTGGCGTGAGCCTTTAATAAGTTTAATGAGTGTGTGACTGGGGACGAGTGTTTGCACTGATTTGATAGGTTTTAGACATTAATGAGCGTTTTATTTCTCCTTAATTTCTGTTTTTTTTAAGTTTATACCTTCTGAACTCTTGATTTATTCATTCTTGCTGCTGCTGCTGCTGCTGCTGCTGAGATTTGAGACAGTTACGATCCTTAATTAAGGCAGCTATGAAAACTATCCTACATGCATCCAGTCGCGCTCACATGAACACTGAAGCCTCAGCTAGAGCTCGTACAGTCAGCTGCACGGTGACGCACAGTAACCTGCTCTGTTCGTGTCTGTGCCAGAAAAGTCCACTCCAGATAAGTCTGGCTCCAACATCTCGGCACATCTGTTCATTAGGGGAACCTTTATTTTTTAGAAACACATTGTTTTTTTTTTCATAGAGGAATATTGTAAAAATTCTAATACTTGTAGACAAGGAAATGTACTAATAGAGTAATTTGCACGTGATCTATGCTGTAAAGAAGACGTAGATTTTACACTGGAGCTACTCCTCTGCTGTTTCTCTACTTCATCACATATAACCAGATGAACTACAGTGCAGCTTTAAAACCACAACCTCAACTATTTAGAGCCATTTTCAGTGGTGATGCATGAAATGCTGCAGCCGCTATGGTTTATACTGAAATGACGCTGTTGAGAATTTTATTGGTTGTTTGCTTTTACTGCATTATTAGCTCGTACACAGCCAATCATTATTTTTCTTATAGTGCCTTGAAAGTCATTGAACGGTTCAACAGTCACGCTTGTTTATTCTCAAATGTGTGATTTGAGTGATTGACATGCATTTATCATAGAAAATGCAGCATAGCTTCAAACTCTACATATGTACAGTGTCACTTACTGTATGTGAACTATTTAAACGCACTGATCACCTGCTTCGCACATTAAACACGTCTTTCTAATGCGTTTCGTTTTGTCAGGTTGCCTGTGAGAGTCCTGCTCTGGCAGCTGTTTTAAGGTTGGTGGCTGTGGGCCAAGCTTCCAAGCTGCCGGGCTCTGTTGTTAGGTTTTCCTTTTAGTCGCTTGTAAAATCAACACTTTTAGTTAAATCTATGAGTTAACAATGTTGTAGATAAGCAAAAGTGGACCCTATCATGTTCCATGTTTCACTCATAGCGGTACAGTGATTTATTTTTTTACTTTATAAAAAAAAAAACTTTAATTAATTATAAAAGATGCACATATATTACAATCTATTTACATTTGCTGTCATTCTACACTAAACTTTCAGTTTTAAGTAAAAACGGATTGATAAGGGATCGAGTCCCTGCCCAGAACGCTTGCATAACCAGTTTTTTCTTGCAGCAGTATTTAAAGCCTGGGGTCCCAGCGAGTCCTGTCCTCCTCATGCTCCTCTGTTACAGTAGCACTTAGTTCTTCCTCAGCACATCTGTTTACCGCTCGTCTGCTGCAGAAATGGCCACAGCTGGTAAGGTAGGTACACAGCTGGGTGGGGTTGATTCAGGCAATTCCAACTTTTAAATACAATCACCTTGGTGAATGTGATGTTAGATCAGAGTGTAATAACCAAGGGAATAAATGACATCAGGGCTTTGCATTTGGATGAATTTAAATTTTTTTATTTAAATCAGCTTTTTCGCTAGAAACAAATGTGCAACATTAAATAAAATGCAGCCTTTAGTCTCAGTGAGCGTTTGAAGTTATCCAGACGCCTCCTTGCACAACTGTGGATATTGGCAAAGTCAGACGGGGAAGGAGCCAAAAACAATTGACTGGAACCTCTGGGACGAACACACAAGTCCATCCTGTGATTAGCGATCGGCAGCGGCGCTTCCAGCTGTTTACCAACTCGAATATTAAATTATTGTATACTCCTAATACGTCTGCCAATAATTAATGAGGACTTTAAACACTCATGTCATGTTATGTTTGCTTTTAGCAGGAGCAGCTGTATCTAAATCACTTAAACCATCGTATATTACAATAATTAGTGCTTCATTGAGCAAAGAAACCTGATGCTACACATGTTCGTGAAGTTGGTTCTGGTGATGTGCGTCTCCCATCGGTTCCCTGTGTGAGCAGTATCTGATCATCTGACTGTTCTCTAGGTAATCAAGTGCAAGGCTGCGGTGGCCTGGGCGCCCAACAAGCCTTTGGTGATGGAGGACATAGAGGTGGCCCCGCCCCAGGCCCACGAGCTCCGCATCAAGGTGAGAGGGAGGCAGCGCTAAGAGGGCGTTAGTGAGGCGATCGTCAGTCTGCTTGAGTTGAATACTTAAATCTATATTGTTTATCAGCATAATACAAAACTCTATGGATACTTAAAACTGGAGTTCTTAGCTTTCACATCACATGCAACTTCATGAAAAGCTTACTTATATTAATAGTAGAAACTGATTATGACTGTAGATTGTCGCGACCGGCGTGTGCCACACGGACCTGTACCACCTGTTTGAGAGCATGCACAAGGACGGCTTCCCAGCGGTCCTGGGCCACGAGGGAGCCGGGATCGTGGAGAGCGTGGGGCCTGGAGTCTCTGAGTTCCAGCCAGGTCAGATGAAGCTACGGCTTTAATTAACACTACAGTGACTGATGCATGAGACTAAAGTGCTTTTGAAGCAGTTCAGTCCGCCTTTATGCTTTTTTTTTTTTATTACTTTAGGAGACAAGGTGATTCCTCTGTTCATCTCCCAGTGCAGGGAATGTCGCTTCTGTAAGAGTCCTAAGACCAACCAGTGTGAGCAAGGATGGTGAGCACAAGCACCTTCATAGCTGTTTATTTCCTTCAGTCCAACATGTTCTGTTTTTTTTATTCTCTTCCTTCCCTCTAAAAGTCTTATTAACCCTTATTTAGCCAATAGATTTACATGCAGGTTGCAATTCTCTACCCAGGGCTGCCGATCGTTACGATGTGATGGCATTACCAGACTCCAGGTTCACCTGTAAGGGCAAGAAGATCCTGCAGTTTATGGGAACCAGCACTTTCTCTGAGTACACGGTGGTGAATCAGATGGCTGTGGCCAAGATCGACCCCGCTGCTCCTCTGGACAAAGTGTGTCTGCTCGGATGTGGGATCTGCACAGGGTTCGGGGCTGCAGTCAATACTGCTAAGGTCTGTTCTGTATATCTGAATATCCACCCACTGCAGTAAAATTGTGTTTACCCATATTTTTAGAGGTTCTGGGTAGTCGTAGCCTGAGTCTGTGTCCGTTCAGGTGGAGCCCGGGTCCACATGTGCCGTGTTCGGTCTGGGAGCTGTGGGTCTGGCTGCAGTCATGGGCTGCAAGTTTGCAGGAGCCAAGAGGATCATCGCCGTGGACATCAACCCAGACAAGTTTGAGAAGGCCAAGGTGTTCGGGGCGACCGACTTCGTGAACCCCAAGGACCACAGCGAACCTGTCAGCAAAGTGCTGTTTGAGATGACCAACGGAGGAGTGGACTATTCCCTGGAGTGCGTGGGGAACGTGGAGGTCATGGTAGGAATAATGAGAATCCTTCATCAGAATGATGGTGGTTTGATGATTTGATACAAACCACCCGTCTGTCTGCAGCGCAGCGCTTTGGAGTCTTGTATCAAAGGTTGGGGCGTCAGCGTGTTGGTCGGGTGGACAGACCTCCATGACTTCGCCGCCCGACCCATTCAGCTCATCGCTGGCCGCACATGGAAGGGATCGCTGTTCGGAGGTGAGATGCGTGTCAGTCACACGAGTGGAACCAACTCATGTGTTTACAGGTTGGGAGATGATTTGAACACGTGTGTGTCAGGGTTCAAGAGTAAGGACGGCGTTCCTGACATGGTCAAAGCCTACCTGGACAAGAAGGTGAAGCTGGACGAGTTCATTACCCACAACATGCCCCTGGAGAAGGTCAACGATGCCATCGCACTGATGAAGCGCGGCGCATGGTAACGATGCTGACTTTCATTCATGACATGATGAATAGCTGCACCCATTGAGCAAGGTTTTAAGTGTCTCTTGTGTTTTTTTTTCTCTTCAGCATCCGCTCGGTCCTGAGTGTTTCTCCACAATGAAGCCTTTGTCTTCTTATTTCAGCCAAGATGAGTTAATGACCTGCAGCTGTGATAGTCCCAACGTTCACAAACACACTGCAAGACATATAAAGACGTCCTTCGTGTTATTACATATACAGTATATGCGTGTTACACTGGTTAGAGATAGATTTCATGTAACTAAAAACTAAACATGTCAAAGTGTTTATGAGGCCAAATAAATGATTGAACAGACGTGTTGTGGGTTTGTTGTGTGTCATAAACACAGCATGTACTGTATTTGTCTGACATTGGCTTAATTCACTAAATTGCTTATTGCATTGTGCAAGTGTTCAGATTCATGATAGGAGCCAGCCTATTGTGTCAGTGTTTGCTTTACTTGGCAGGCGGAGTGGAACCATTATTGTGCCAGGACTGAATCCACAGTTTGTCCCTCACATGTTCTACTGCGTTCAGTAGTGGAACAGCCAGTACTCTACAAATTAATCAACCCCACTGAAAATTGGGTGCGTTGGCAAATGCGGCTTATTGCTACTCACAAGGAACTTTTAAATACTGTAGCTTAACACACCTACAGTATGATAAGATATGTCAAACTTTATTGATGTTCTTGGGGAAGTTGTGTTCTCTGCTTTTAACCCATACACACTCAAGGAGTAGCAGCGAGCAGGAGCTAGTGTGATGTGACTTGCTCAAGGACACACCTGGTGGGATTAGCTGGATTTGAACAGGCAACCTCCTGCTTACCACGTGAGCCAGACCACCTTTTAGTAGTACTATTATGTCAAAACGGGTGAACCCCAGCAGGACATTTTGTTAGACCAAATGCTAACAGCTCCGTGTCAGGAATGCAGGTTTACCTCTACAGACACAAAAGTGCAAGAAAGCTCAGCTCCTTTCACCCCACAAACATTCAAATGAGCCTCTAATGCTCGGTGCTTCTACTGAGTGAACATCTTTGAGGCATTTGAGCCCCATGGATCAGTGTTGGGAAGAGCGTCCTGTACCGATGGTGATGATCCGGGGCTGGAAACCTGAAGCACGACTGGTGTATTCTAGTACATAAACATCATGCAGTCCACGAAATTGGACTCGAAAAATAACCACTACTTTTGTATGCATCCCTTGACAAAAGTAGTACATGCAAGTACATTATTTGTATACTTGTTTTAAGTTCACTTTTATATATATATATATATATATATACCTGTTCCTAGGACTGCACTTTTCTGGACTGAGATGTCGGATGTTTTTCCAGGGATCTGTTGTAGCCACTCCTCCAGTTTGGGGGTCACAGCCCCCAGTGCTCCGATCACCACAGGCACCACTGTGGCCTTTACCTTCCAAGCCTTCTCCAGTTCTTCTCTGAGCCCTTGGTATTTCTCTAGTTTCTCATGTTCCTTTTTCCTGATGTTGCCCACGTTTGGTATTGCCACATCCACCATTACAGCTTTCCTCTGTTCTTTGTCCATCACCACAATGTCTGGTGATCAAGTAAAAGTCTAAATATGTTGGTGAATAAGTTATGAGTTCCCTGAATGTATGAGGCAGGAATACTAATGCAAATGCATAGCGTTACAGTACATGTGCGTTGTACTGTGACACTGATGTCATGATCAGGAGCATGTCGTCCTTCACCAGCAGAACCGTAACCTGCCGGCAGGCCCCGATCAAAGTAAATGCTGCGAACCAAATAAACGATCACGATTTCTCAGACTAAGCTTCCTGCCAGGTGTCTTTGGTATCGGTGACATCTTGAGAAACTCTGCAGCAACACTGGGCATCTGTCTCCTAGTAGACCGGTGTTGTTCAATAAGAAGCGCCGTGATTCTGCACTGAAATCCAAGCCTGTCTAACAACTGCATTACACATCAGGCTGTTTAAAAGCATTGTTAAAGCAAACGTGTTTATTGTGGTCTGGTAAACAATCACACAGAGTCACAGTGGTAGCTTTAATGGAACATACCAACCTTAACTCCAGCTGCATCGTAACGTAGCATAGCATTGCTAATAGCTTGTTGGCTAACATGCTACATTAACGCCTGATAAAAACACCAGTTTAACGTTTGCGCAACTGCATCACCTCCGCAAATCACGAGAGTAACATCACACTTCATACACATGAATATGAGCCGTCATGTCTGTCTATTAATTAAATATAATTAAAGTCATCAGTCAGTGGACTAACTTGTTGCTGTTGTGTACTGCTTTTGGAGCGTTCAGGATCTGCTGTGTCACGTCAAAGGACTGTGACAAGTGTTGATCTGTCAGCATTCAATTAGTAACTACACCCTTAATGCTGCATTGTTAACGGCTGGTTATTATTGTGAAGTGAGGAAAGAACAGAACATTGCGAGCTGCCTTTTACAGATCTATCCATTTAAATGATCACAAGGAGGAACTAAAGGCAGTGGACACAGTCACACAGCTTAAATCTACTTGAGTCAGATCTCACTCTGTTTAGATGAACATCCTTCTTCCCATCACAGTCAGGACGGCCTCAGGGCTGTGACCACCCTTTCACACCCCTCGGTTCCACCACTGCGATCAGAGCATTCAAAAGCAATTACACAAACATTCGCTTGGAGCCAACTGGATGATTGTGTAACTGCTTTTCTCTTAAAGCATCACTTCATCTGGTCCCACAGCTTTGGTAGTTTGACTTTTCGTTGCAGTAAACAGTAACTAAGTGCATCCTTTGATGCCAGAGTGGGCCGGACAACATCTGTGTCTTAACTCTGGTGGTGTGAGAGAGGATGCTTGTCCTGATTTGACCTGCAGTACAGACTTAGAAACTATACAGTACAAACTCATAAAACCCATGAATGTCGGTGGCAGAAAGAGGTTTAGGATTTTATTAGTCTCAACAATGATTCACTTCACAGTACAGTAGTCAGCAGATTATAGCATAAACCACACTAACGTGGTACTGTACCTTTGTTCTGGTGGAGGCGACCTGCACCTTCACATTCTGTGCAGTCCAAGATCAGTGACAGGTAAAATCTGGGCAAGACTGATTTTCCTTTTTTTATTTGAAAATGCCACAGATTTTTTTAAGTCTACACTAGTCTACACTATAACAATTCTGAAATGCACCTCAGCACACTGAGTTCCTCCCATCCCAGACCCAGGGAATGCGTCAGGGACCCTGTGCTCGCTAATTCGATGATGCCACGGGTCGTCAGGTCCAAGGCAGCAGTGGCCATGGGTGATCGAAGAGATCGAGGCTGCTTCACCTCAGGCCCTCGAGGTCGGCATCGAGGTCGGCATCGAGGTCGGCATCGAGGTCGGCATCGAGGTCGGCATCGAGGTCGGCATCGAGGGCGGCATCGAGGTCGGCATCGAGGCCGGACGGACACCCTCCACGCGGACACGCGTACATGCACAGTCTCACTGGACTGAAGGAAACTTGATGAGTGGTTCCACCACAGCAATGACCTCTGCGCAGGCAGGCGCCGTTAAGGACTTTTGCAAGAATGGTGAAGTAATGTGTTAAAGGTCGCTGAATGGGGTCAAGGAAAGTCGGTTTTAAGGAGCGGTTGAAGTTTCTAAATGGAGACACAGCAAAAGACAAGCGTGATTTAGCTTGATGCTAACGTGAAGCTGCAGAGCTGCTTCACATTTATCCACCAGTTCCGAAAGTCATCACCTTTTATTCTCTATGTCTAGAATTTAGTTGCTGACTTTTCCTAGACAGTGTAACCTGAATTCAGACTTTTTTCAAGAGGCATTTTGCCAAAGCTGACAATGTGTTGTCCTGGACACATGTACTGTACACAGACTGGAGCACAGTGGCTGAGACATGCCAGACAGGACGATTTGTTGTAAAGTTACCGCTTCCACTGGAGCCAGGAACCGATCTCTCCCACACTCAGGTTTCCCCTGCAGGTTTCTGAATCCGTGTGCTGTGTGGCGTTGAGTGGGGCCCGTCTAGGAACATTTGCTGTTGCGTAACCTCAGGGTGAGGTGGAGGCCACTGGAAGCATGACTGGACGCGCTCTTGAGGGATTGTGCAGGGTTTCGAGTCTCATCGTGTTACTGGCTTGTTGTGACAGAGGGGGGTCTGCAGTCCAGATGTGCACGTACTCCACCAGGTCCCGATCCGCATGTGGCATTGCATTTAAGGAGGTTTAATGTATAGAACACTAAACACTGCACAGCTGCTGCTTCAAACAAGAGCTGCTCCGCGTTTCACAAGCGATCAAATGGATTCTTTCCACTCTCCACGACTGAAGAAGCGAACAAGCCTCTGAGATCTGTTATATATAGACATAAAACTGTGGCAGCAGCTGCTGGGCCCGCTACACAGAGCGCTGGCTGAGGCTGTCGACTGCAGAAAAACACTGATCCGCCACAGTGGCAGTAAACACCAGGCTTCTAATTTATGAGTGTGCATCAGAAGCTTCTCACGGACGTTCTACCCAATTATAACTTCAGCTTAACTGACTCCAGGTTCAATAATGGAATAATAGAAAATGGAACCAACGCATGTGTTCCGACTAAAAGCTGCAGAGTCACCGGAAGCGCACATGTGCATGAGTTCCTGCTCCTGGACTTTGCTTTGGTTTCTAATTTCCCTGTTTCCTACGTGCTTTTATTTATGGAGCTTTTGCACCTGTTGGCCGCTGGTCCGCTCACTCGCTCGCTCGCTCGCTCACTCGCTCACTAACTCTCTCCCTGTGGCGCTGATTACATAAGCGCCGCTGCCTCCCTCGTGTTTTAACTGTGCCTTTCTCTTCTCGACGTATCTCTCAGTTGTGTGACGCTTAGCTTCGCTGCAAACATGACCACAGCCGGGAAGGTGAGTACCAGTCAGCAAATACTGGAGGAAGAAGCCTAGTCATGATGTTTTTTAACGCACAGGAGCTTTAAACTCTGTGTATTAGTGTTAAAGTACTGAGACTAAGCTGCTACATGATGAAACCACTGCTACAGTATAAATACATATGTCTGTACTTTGTGCAGTTTAACGACCCGGAATCAAGTCAGAACTGCTTTTTTCTACAACATTAATGTAAACACATAAAAAAAAAGTTGCACAAGTTTCCAGCACTTTTGCCTCAGTGCGGTACTCTTTTTTTTTAACTTTAGTTGAAATAATGCAGACAGTTTTACATAACAGTTGTTATTGGCAGCAGCCGTGTGTGTGTGTGGTAACAGTAACAAGCGGCTGCTGCGCTCTGACTCCAACAAACCCCCCTCTCCAGGTCATCAGGTGCAGGGCGGCCGTGGCCTGGGAGCCCAAAAAGCCCGTGGTGATGGAGGACGTGGAGGTGGCCCCCCCACAGGCCCACGAGCTCCGCATCAAGGTACGAGTCCTCTCAGACTCCCATCACTCATCACTGCGAAGCTGAGATGAGTGATGGGGAAGCTCAGCAATCTGCTGCTTCTGGGCAACGCAGGAGGAGGCTGATCTGCTTCCCCGTCCTGAAACCTGAATGGATTTCTGATTTATGCCAGGAGATAATTACAGTACAGTAACGCAGCTGACAGGAAATGATAAACAGGGGTTTCTGACGCTCGGCTTATTTTATATATTAGTGTAGGAAATTTGATCTAATAATGTCATAAAGACAGTTTCAGTGCTGCAGCGATACCTTCTAATCAATTATTTTAGCACATATATATTAATAATTAATTAATGGTGTCTAAACGTGAATGAGCCAGTTTTAAACAGAGCTCGTTTGAAAGTAAAAAGCTTCAACTCACTATAACAAACTCAGCCGACATCAGTGTCGACTCGTGTTCTGTGTGCGTCTGCCGCTGCTTTAGATCGTGGCCACGTCCGTGTGCCACACGGACCTGTACTACCTGTATGAGACCGAGGACGAAAACAGCTTCCCCATCGTCCTGGGCCACGAGGCGGCCGGCGTCGTGGAGAGCGTCGGACCCGGAGTCACCGGGTTTCAACCAGGTGGGTTTGAGTTTGCGGTGTTTGCTACTGGCTTGTTGTGAGATTTTGGAAGGGGGACCCTTGTTTTGGTATTTCCAGGAGACAAAGTCATCCCGCTGCCCAACCCCCAGTGTGGAGAATGTCGCTTCTGCAAGAGTCCAAAGACCAACCAGTGCGAGAAAGGATGGTGAGCGCGGTTTGATGCTAAACAAGGTGGTTCAGCGTAAACGTGGGACAATAACAGCAGAGAATCTATGCAACAAGTGGTGCTATGTCTATTTCAGGGTGGCTAATACCTCCGTAGTGCTGTCGGATCCAGACTCAAGGTTCACCTGTAAAGGGAAGAAGGTGTTGCAATACCTAGGGTTGAGCACCTTCTCTGAGTACACGGTGGTGAGCGACTTGTGTGTGACCAAGATCGACCCCGCTGCTCCTCTGGACAAAGTGTGTCTGCTCGGATGTGGGATCTTAACAGGGTTCGGAGCTGCAGTCAATACTGCTAAGGTCTGTTCTGTTTGTCTGAATATCCACCCACTGCAGTAAAATTGTGTTTACCCATATTTTTAGAGGTTCTGGGTAGTCGTAGCCTGAGTCTGTGTCCGTTCAGGTGGAGCCCGGGTCCACGTGTGCTGTGTTCGGTCTGGGAGCTGTGGGTCTGGCTGCAGTCATGGGCTGCAGTGCTGCGGGAGCCAAGAGGATCATCGCCGTGGACATCAACCCAGACAAGTTCGAGAAGGCCAAGGTGTTTGGGGCGACCGACTTCGTGAACCCCAAGGACCACAGCGAACCTGTCAGCAAAGTGCTGTTCGAGATGACCAACGGAGGAGTGGACTATTCCCTGGAGTGTGTGGGGAACGTGGACCTCATGGTAGGAATGCACTAGACTTCATGATCCCCCAGAATATTCTCACAGCATAATACTGGAAGCTGTCTGTCCTCAGCGCAGCGCTTTGGAATCCTGCGTGATCGGTTGGGGCGTCAGTGTGATTGTGGGCTGGACGGACACCAGTGAGATTTGTGCTCGGCCGGTCCAGCTCATCGCTGGACGCACATGGAAGGGCACCCTGCTGGGAGGTGAGGTCATCATCAGCGCCGACCTTTCTGCAGGCTCTCGCTGTCATAAAGGGCCTTTCCACTGGTCTCCCTCTGTCCTCCCAACCAGGGTATAAGATTAAGACTGCTATTCCAGAGCTGGTCAAAGCCTACATGGACAAGAAGCTGATGCTGGATGAGTTCATTACCCACAACATGCCCCTGGAGCAGGTCAGCGATGCCATGGAACTGCTGAAGCACGGAAAATGGTAACGGTGCTGCTGTCGCTCGGCCTTTGATCACCTGCTTGTCAAGTGGTTTCGCTTGTCATCATTTCATCATTTGTGCTCCTCAGCATCCGCTCAGTTCTCAGTCCTCCACAGTGAAGTCACCGTGATGCCTTCAGGAACACTGGGATCGTTTACGTTCTGAAAGTGTCTCCAGACCCACCAAACAACACAAGGAACATATGAAGGAAGGATCCTGCACGACATGACATGACTGACCCACGAACAACCATCGCTATTCAGTATTGTAGATTGTGACTGAAAGAATCATCTCTAAATAAAGAGTCAAAGGAAACACAATAAAGGGTCCAATCAGAAGCAACTTCCCTGTTTATGTTCTGCTCCGGTTTGGTTTAGCGGCGCTGCGGCGTCAGCAAAACTCTGCTCTGGTTTTCTGCTTATGAAACTCTCATTGTGCCTTATGTGTGTGTTGTCATCATTCTACAACTAAACGCTCTAGGAACATTTTCTATTAACCTTTTTGCATTACGGTTATTTCACTAAGCTCTTGTGTTCACTTTATGCTTATATGACACCCCAACCTTCACCCAGTTGCTTTTCGGACTGATTGTTTGTCTATCCTGACCTTTTGTCAAGCTAATCCGCTTGTTAAGTCAATCATTACCCACACACTGGGTTACTTTATTGGATTCTACTGATGAAGGTAGACTTTATTCAAGGCAGCTTAAGTTATTAGTTAAGCTACCACATTCATACAATGAGCAGGTAGGGATTGAGCCAGTGCTGCTATCATAGAGGTCAATAATCCACAGCTCCTCTGATAAAACACTCATCTAGTCTTAAGGTTCAAAGGTCAGAACTATGCTGTTCTTTGACCTGTAAACCTACAAACCTTCAAATGCCAGGATGACTCTTGTTTTGTTTAAAACAGCAGACGTTCCTAATTCTTATACATCCAATAACCTAATAATTATTCCCCTTCCTGATAAAGGAATGTGAACTGGTTCAGCAGGAATCAGACGGGCGGTGTTTTGTTTCAGACGGAGGAATCTGTTCCACACTAATCGGTTTCTATTAACCGGCCATGGTTTACACAAGCCCACAAAACGACCCGCAGGCTCCAAAATGGGAGGGGCAGGAGAGGAGAGTGGGCGGGGCCCAGCGCTTTAGGGTGTTTGCAGTGTGACTTCATGCAAAGAGCCAAGCTGACACGCAAGAGCAGCCACAGGTAAACCTCCGACAGCACCGACAACGAGGCGCGGAGCGAGACTTTGGCTAAAATGTAGGACTTTTATCCTGGTTGTAAATATGGTTTTAACTCATGGTTCCTGCTTCTCTCCTTGGGCATAATGCTAAATATGTGGTTTCTTTGCAACATGAACTTCATTATAAGTCTTCAGGAAAGCTTGCTGCACATATTGTAGTTTAGGAGGTTGCAGGTTTGAAACCACGAGTCTCTGCAGAAGAAGCACGGATTGGAGGTTTGCATGAAAAAATCTTTTCATGGATAAACACCCTGAGGTCAACAATCTGTTATCAGGCAGGAAAACATTCTATCTGGGGAGCAAACAGGAGGAGCAGCGATGCCCACGGGGCCGTCAGGACACGGCCTCACCGCAGATTCTTAGAATTATTTCATTTCTAAGATTCGCTCCAGTGCCTTGTGACACTTTTAAGTTAAGACACATCTTTAACAAATGACATGCAAATATTACTGCTCACTAGTCCACATTCTTTATAACAAAGACGTTTAAAAAGCGATCAGTCTCATGAAAGATCAGTTAGTGTAACAGGACCATCGAGACACTGAAATGTTACATTTGTGCTGGATGTGTTTTAAATGTTTACTTTCATTTAGCATTTTGTTGTAGGAGGTGTTTATAGGGCTGTGTCATAGGTTATAGTCAGGATGCAAAGCTGAGCTGAAATAACATTTCAATGCTCAAGTCAAAAGGTGGGATACAGGCCAGCAATGCTTGAGTCCACAGTAACGCAGAGCCAGCGTAGGGACTGAACAGGAAGCTTTGACTTCACCATTACAGCCAATAACAGGTCCTGTACTTGTCTCCTCCCAGTTGGCCAGTCCTCCCAGTTTCTGTCAATCAACAGTTCCAATGGCCACAGCTGGAAAGGTAAGGAGTGTCTGCTTTCCAGTCCTACTGTAATTGTTGCTGTTTGCATTTGTGAGACTCATTTATCATGTAGGAGACAAACTATGGCTGTAACTAGACAACTACAGTACCATGTAAGCTCCATAGCAGGATTCTCCTCTGGACTTCAGAAATAGGTCGCGGCACAGTTAATCAGAAGCCCGTCCTTTAAATAGCAGCAGCCCCCGGTTGTTCATGTCACTGGGTCGAATCGTTTGTCATTGTGTAGGTCATCAAGTGCAAGGCTGCGGTGGCCTGGGAGCCCGGCAAGCCTGTGGCGATCGAGGAGGTGGAGGTCGCTCCTCCCCAGGAGAATGAGGTCCGCATCAAGGTGAGTGGCAAACGTGAAGACCAAGGCCTCAGCGGCACCGTTTGGTCCACACTCTCCTGCCCGATGATCAATTCAGGGATGTCTATTAAATTAAAACTGACCTCCAGTCCCACTATCACACTCTCATTCCCCCTAAGTTAACTGTCTGTGATGCAGATCATTGCAACTGCCGTGTGCCACACGGACCTGTACCACCTGTTTGAGAGCATGCATAAAGACGGCTTCCCAACCGTCCTGGGCCACGAGGCGGCCGGCATCGTGGAGAGCGTCGGCCCGGGGGTCACCGAGTTTACGCCAGGTCGGTTTTCAGCGGCCCAGCATTTTGGGGAAAACGCCTATTTGTGTCATTTTTGGGAGAGTAGTCCTAATGAATGATGACTTTGAATGAAATTTTCTTTCAGGAGACAAAGTGATTCCTGTTTTCCTTCACCAGTGTGGAAAATGTCGCTTCTGTTTGAGCCCTAAGACCAACCAGTGCCAAAAGGCTTGGTGAGTTCCCGATGTTCTCTGGTGATTTGACCTCCTAAAGGGGCTTCAGCCCCATTGAACCCAGACATGTAGCTAAACTTCGTAGCACACAAGCAGCAGCCTCTCACTTCAACCTTTCTCTTGCACAGGGATGTTGTCCGTCCTATTACCATGGCGCCGCTGGAGTCCAGGATCACCTGTAAGGGCAAGAAGATCCTGCAGTTTGCAGGAACCAGCACCTTCTCTGAGTACACAGTGGTGAACCACATGTCCTTGGCCAAGATCGACCCCGCTGCTCCTCTGGACAAAGTCTGTCTGATCGGCTGTGGCATCTGCACTGGATACGGAGCAGCCGTTAACACTGCTAAGGTCTGGAGGTCGGGTTGTTGGAGGCAGATGACCCTCGTCATCGTGTGTAAAACCACGTTGAGCAGAGTCTGTGTCCGTTCAGGTGGAGCCCGGGTCCACGTGTGCCGTGTTCGGTCTGGGAGCTGTGGGTCTGGCTGCAGTCATGGGCTGCAGTGCTGCGGGAGCCAAGAGGATCATCGCCGTGGACATCAACCCAGACAAGTTCGAGAAGGCCAAGGTGTTCGGGGCGACCGACTTCGTGAACCCCAAGGACCACAGCGAACCTGTCAGCAAAGTGCTGGCTGAGATGACCGACGGAGGAGTGGACTATTCCCTGGAGTGTGTGGGGAACGTGGAGGTCATGGTGAGAGCTGTCGGAGCACGTCAGCTTTATGGCCCCTCCTCCTCGCGCTGACTTGGCTCTTTCTCTGCAGCGCAGCGCCTTGGAGTCCTGCGTCGGCGCTTGGGGCGTCAGCGTGATCGTTGGCTGGACAACCTTAAAAGACACCTCCATCCAACCGGTTCAGCTCATCTCTGGACGCACCTGGAAAGGATCCCTCTTTGGAGGTGAGGCACAGGATGTTGCAACAGGACAAACATCTGTGAATGTATCAGTCATAAGCAATGGGTAGTTCCTAATACATTTGGGTTCGCGTTGTGCAACAGTTCCTCCAGTGGGATTGTAAGCAAGGCTTTTTTTGTGAGCTAGGCTTTAAGGGTAAGGTCGACATCCCTGGGATGGTCAAGGCCTACATGGACAAGAAGCTGAAGCTGGACGAGTTTATCACTCACAACCTGAAGCTGGACCAGGTCAACGATGCCATCGAGCTCATGAAGACGGGCAAATGGTAAATGTGCACGTTCCCACTGATTCACTGATTCAGCAGTTTTCTCCTGGGTGCATCTCTGCTCACTTCATTCCTCTCGTTTGTCCCGCAGCATCAGGACAGTCCTGACTACGTCCTAAACACTGCTTTCAACCCAAGTCAGAAGTATTACAGTAATATCTAACATTCGCAAACAACCTTTACTGCGGTATTTTACTGCAGTTAAGCCATAATGAAAACCTTTAGACTGTGACTGTAGAGCAAAAACGTTCTCAAAGTAAACGGTCCAAACAACAACGTCTGCAGCTTCTTTTTAGCATTCTGTCTGTAAATCACACCATAAACCCAGATTCACTGTAAATTGTGTTGCATTATGTAACATGGCAGAGAATCTCATAACACATTTACGTCAGGAGCCAAAGGATTTATCAGATGACTGGACTTGCTCAAGGCTCCTGAAGACCTTTCAAACATAAATGCTTCTTCAGCCTGACTTGGTGTGGACCAGTAAGAGCTCCGACCTGAACACAGTAGAGACGCTGTGGAATGAATCTGAGCCATGTCTTTAGAATATGGCTGAAGGGAAGCGGTTGCATAAGGAGCAGTGATCAAACCCATGTGGTTGAGGTTATTGCTGCCAAAAGGTGGTCCAACGCATTATTGCCTAGTTGCCTGGAGGGATTTAGACTCTGGAGGGATCAGTAACATAAGTCAAGTGACTGGTTCCAACTTTAGCTGTTAAATCCCACCACCAACCAATGAGAGTAGGACGAGTGCAGGGACTTAATGGATGTGGGTGACTAGTGGAGGCATGAACGTGCTGCATGCAGCCTTCCACCCAGGTGGAGAACCTCATGGTTCTGAGCCTCTTCCATTCGAACCGACCAGTGCTGAGAGCTTCACATATTACTGAGGGGATCCTCAGTGTGCCGCTGTTTGTCTGATGGATTAATTGGTTATTTTTTACCTCTGCTTGGTGCTTATAGGCACTCTCGTCAGAGATCATTTCCTAAAAGACCAAAAGGATCTTGAGAACAGGAACTCAATGTTCTTTTAATGAGTTCATTTTTATTATTTTCTTCTTAGCAAACACTAGCACATTAAAGTAAGTTCCAGGCCACTACCTGCTTTGTCATACTATAAAATAAATCTATCAAATAATATTATCCTTTACAAAACAAGGCCTGGTTATTAACCTGAGTGGAGTAATTTAGATGAATAAATTAGATTAGAATAAATTAGATTCAACTTTATTCGTCATTACACATGTACAAGGCAACAAAATGTTGTTTGGGTCTAACCAGAAGTGCAGTGGGTTCTATTGAGGAGAGCAGTGCAGATTAATGAGATGCAGAGTTCAGCAGAGAGACGGCTCTGGGGAAGAAGCTGCTTCTTAGTCTACTTGTCCGCTGGCTCCTGAAGCGCCTGCTTCAGGGTGGGAGGAGTCTGTGGAGGTGCTGCGCCCTCCATAAATACGAGGTAATGTGAGAAATCACGTTATTGTCCACAACCATCTGATGAAGCTCACGTCAGTCCTTTGCTCTTTCTAAAGAGGTTCATTTATGATTCTCGTGAGAGTCGCCACTTTGCTGGAGGTGTATACAAACCTCAGATTAAAGCTGCTGCGTTTATGACTCACGCTGCCCTTTGAGAAGCTCACCAGTGGTTTTGATCTCATGTCCACTGGGAGCTGTTCAGCCGGTTTGTTATGATAATGTGCCGAGGGCTCCGGGCTTCCTCTGGCTTTGGACGTGATGCGTCACTGCTGCCCTCTATCGAGGGCAACCTTGAAATGTGATCGGCGGCATAAGACAGGAGGCCTTTCTTCATTTATAACCACTTATCGTGTCTGCGTGTATTTTAAGCTTAAGATCAGAAATCCACAGTTTCCCCTTCGCGTCATTCTTTATTTCTAGGAAAGAAAAGCCTGATCTCCCTCCTGTTTGCTCAGCTCAGTTCTAATAAGTAATCATTTCAATTCCCAGTTCGAGTCAGTTTTATTTGAACAATGTGCAGACACCTCTTTGATCAGTATTTCCCCTCTGAAGAAAACACACATGCACAGCACGAACACAGTGCGAAGGAAACACAGAGGATCCAAAACAAGATTATTCAGAGAGATTCTTTGATCTAGACTGAATGAGTAATAACAACCACAACCATAAGCAGCAGTGTTGGATGGTTGTTAATCATTAAGGTCTTATGGAGTAATCTTATTTTGAAAAGCAGCACAAACACCAGGACAGAGGCCTGACGGATCTGCTTAGGCTATAGCCAGCAACACGACCTTGATTCTACTCCCCGGGGAGCACTGGGCTCCTCTCACTGCCGATTAGCTCACATTAAAGTTGTTCACAGCATCTATATTTCATTTTAATTCTAAATGACATTGTCACATTTTAAGAAATTAGCCATAAAACATATCTTAATGTGGAGGCACAAGGTTAAAATGGTGTTCGCTTCTTTTAACTAATTAATCTAATAATAATCTGCCTAGTTGGTTTTGTTTCATAGTAAAGAAATATTGAGACATAATAGTAATTAGTGGTAAATAGATAATTTCCATCGAAGAAGGCACTGCAGTAGTTCAACTTAAACAATAAAAAAGTTAATATGTTGAATATGAACCAGATCATCCCTTAAAATGTCTTTTTTTTTAGGTTTTGCGTGTTTAAGACAAACTCCGAGCTAGAGAAGAGTCCTTTATTACTTTGTTAGCAGAAATACAAAGACAGCAGAGAAACCATGATCACATCAGTTCTCTGGAAATGCAGAAGTAGCGAGTGCTTTGCACCGAACGGTGACCGTGCAGAGATAAGGGGGAAATATCATTTATCCACGACGTGGCATATCCAGCACTTTCTAATTAAGAGTCACACATTAAGGCTCAATTTGCTACACCAGGGCTTCTGGACACAAGACACCAAAAGACTGTTCAAGCAGGATTAACAAGTCTAGCACTTCAGTGTTGTATTAAATGCCCTGTCATGTTGGCCACACACACAACAGAACAACTGCTTCAGACCTGGAAGTACTCAACCATCACATTATTGCCCATTTTACAACCAGTAGAGGAGTTGATGATCGCTATTATTGGTAAACATGAGAAGCTGTACGTGTGAACTCGTCATGGTGCACAAGACCCCTGGTTTGACCACAATAGTAATATTTCCCCCCTTGGTTTTAGTACATTACCAGGTGACATGCTGGTAAGTGACTGTTATCAGATTCAGCAGTTTCTTGCTGCTTGTTGTTACTTTAGCTTCATAATTACTAGGCAGATGTGAGACAGTATTACGCTACCTAATACCATTTCATTACACACACGTATGTTTGTAACGGCCAATTTGTACATTTGGAAACCATCTGAAAATTATTTCAATTAGAACCAAACTGAATCATCCAACATGGCAAACAACACTACGCTACACTCCTTTAACTTACACTTTCATTACAATTGTGTACACAAACACAATCTGGGTGTTTGCTGACGAATTACTATTAATCCATATTTAAAATTTTAAATATTACAAATCATGCAGTAAATGTTAAAGTACTGCTTAGAAATGCAGGATTGAGCGACTTAAAGTGAATTTAAATAAAACCAGATTGGAACTTATGTTTGGTTGGTTGTGATTGGTTTGCTGGTGAACGTGCACAGCTTGTTGACCCTGTTCCTGCAGCTCTTCTAATTCCTTTCAGCCCATCTCTGGTAAATTCAAAGCGATGAAGAAAAGACGACCTCGTGGCAGTTTGCTTTTTAATCTGCCCTGAGCTCCACACACCAGACAACAACTATCCAGCAACTACAGGCTCTGGGTGACATGACCAAGAGATGAGAAAAAAGCCTGAGGTCAGACCTGACCAATAAGCAAAACCAAAGCTCATAAATACTCTCATTTCCTTCAGAGGAAACACTTTCCACGAATAAGGAAATCCACATTTGATATAAGACACATTCAAGTACTTCCATTTAGTTTGAGGAACCAATATTTAATCCAAAGAACAATGAGCACTGCAGTAACACTGAGCTCTACCAGTGGTGCCTCTTGTTTGTGGTGTGTGTGTGTGTGTGTGTGTGTGTGTGTGTGTGTGTGTGTGTGTGTGTAACCCAGAGGTGCTGGGTGTTTGGATCTGCAAAGTCCAGTCCTAGGTGTGTTCTGGCCTGGCCTACATTTGGTTCAGGAAATGAGCGCGGCCGTTCTCAAGGCGTCGGGTGAGGATCTCGCAGCCGGTCTCCGTCACCAGCAGGGTGTGTTCAAACTGGGCCGAGCGCTTCCCATCTCTGGTCACAGCCGTCCAGCCGTCAGGCCACGTCTCGTCTTGCCAGCCACCTGAGAAGTCACAAAGCTTTAGCATCACTTAAACACTTTACTTCAGGCCAAGCAGTGGCTTAGTGAATCCCTGGAAGACAGGAGTGCCCAACCCTGATCCTCCAGAGCCACAGTCCTGCTGGTTTTCCAACTCTCCCTGCCCCAGCTTATACAGATCACCTGGAGCAGGTGTGTTCAGTCAATCAACAACTGACTGAAACACCTGAACAAGGTAATCAGCAGAGAGAATTGGAAAACCAGCAGGACACTGGCTCTCGAGGACCAGGGTTGCAGAACCCTGCAGTGAGGTATGACTTGTGTAGACAGTACAGATTTAAGAAAGGTGTGGTTTTCCTAAAGTACAAACACTGATTGATGGTTTTAATGACAAGAGGTGCAAATGAGACTAATCTATTGCAACTCCAGTTTGAGCAATTGTGTTAAATGCAAACCATTTTAAATTATAATACACTCAGTGTTTTACTCACCTTCACATATCATGGGTTCGATGGTGAACACATGGCCAGGCTTCATAACTCCAACAGCTTTATTTTCTGGGGAATTAGTTAATGAATACAACAACCACGTCATCACTAGGAAACAATTGAAGTAAAAGTGTTGTGTGTTTGCTGATGACTCACTGGCATAGTGTGGCACGTTGGGAGCAGTGTGGAAAAGTCTATGGATGCCGTGGCCACAGTAGCTGCGCACCACAGTGAAGCCGTTGGCCTGAGCGTGCTTCTGGATGACGTTACCTAATTCTCTGTAGCGAACGCCAGGCTTTACTGGAAAACAGGAAGCAGAAGGGATTAGAGTAGTGAGTTTATTAACACTTTAACAAGTCTTTCCAGGTCTTTAAAAACGTGTGGTCTATTAGTGTGGTTCCTACCGGAGTCGATGGCTTGCATAAGGCATTCATATGTGGTCTGGACCAGCTTCTTTGCTCCCTCATCCACCTCTCCAACAAAGAAGGTTTCATTGAGGTCACCATGGAAACCGTTGTGGTAGACAGTGATGTCCACTGCATAAGAGATGAACAATGTTACAGCCATCATGTTACCTGACAAACTAGATTATGAACAACACAAACACAACCATTCTAAGTAACATGCCTGAAGCTTTTAGTGATGGTGGATGAACATGTGCCTTCACAAAACATCGACCTACTTGCGTGCCATAAAAACTTCCCCCTTCTCAAACTGCTGATGGAGCCAGTGCTTGTCAGCTAACTGGGACTCTCCCCACTTAAGGTGAAAAACAGGGCTGAGAATCTGACTAGCCAGGTCCCACTGGTAAAGGTTAATGAAACAATTTGTCTTGTCGGACCATGCGGCGAGAGATGAGTTGTTGGCAAGTATTCCATCAGACGCTCTGAGGGGAGTGGCGGATGGAAGACGTCGTCTTCCCAGAAATATTCATAAAAGGGCTAAAAGTGGCCAAGCTCCCGCTGATACCATTTCAGGATGTTGATACAACCATTTGTCATGCAGGAGCCCTCTGTTTTCCCTCAACACAAAACACTTCCACAAATCCAAACTTCAGAATAGTAAGGATGTCGTCTTAACATAAAAACAAACGTGTGGCAGAAAAAATGCTTTATTACAGAGTTCGATTGTTAAATAAAAGAGTAGAAGTTAACCACCGTGAGTCATTGGTGACATACCATTGAGGATATCCCCTTCTTGCAGTGGTCTTCTGTCTGGGATGCCATGACAGATGACTTCATTGACAGATGTACAGCAGGATTTGGGGAAGTTGTAGTAGTTCAGGGGGGATGGGTAGCAGTTTCTTGCTAAACAGGCCTGAATAATCAAAGCATGTTGGTTAGAAAGACAGAAGGGGAACAGCATGGCGTAGACGTACATTATGGGGTTGTTCATTCATCTTTAGCATGATGTGGACATACACTTGTTTAAACTATAACCTGTTCATGTCTATAGAAAATGTTAACGTGTGAAATATTTACCACATGCACAGCATGATCGATTTCTTCTGTTGTAACACCGGGCTTTACCATCACAGCTGCAATGTCCAGGACTTCACGTGCCAGCTGCAAATAAAACATACATAAGAGAAAAAGCTACAAACAATGACAACATTGTGACAACGACAGCAACATTTATCAGCAGGTTGGGTGACAATACCAGGCACCTTCACCACGCACCTGCAGCAAAAGTCTAATCAGGGTTCTGCATATTGGTAGAATAAAAAAAAAGGGAGGAAATGCAGCAACTGTCATTTGATTAGACCTGATGTACTGTGCTTGGCTGCACAGTGCACCAAAACAGTGCCCATCAGATCTTACCAAAATAACATGGTGTAAAAACTACTGAATATTTGATGTGTGTGACATGAGCCAGAGGTAGAAGCTCACACCTCTCAGGCTGTAACAGCATCTGTGGTGAAAGGAGTGCATCCTTTCTCAGCTCTCACATCTCCCTGTTTCTTTTTATTCCATTGTATTTATTTTTTAGGCTCAAAGAAATTGATGAGATTAATGAACAGAATCAGAATCGAAGCTGCTGAAATTCAAAATGGTATCCAACACAATTTGTTACCTTGCACACTACTCGCATGCCTTCAATGTCCTCTGGAGAAAGGATCTTGATCTGTGACGTCCCTTTCAGAAACTGCTCAGACTCAGACATCCCTGTGGGGCATAGGTGAGAGCAGGCAACCAGCATCATTCACACATCAATAACCGAAGCCGATGCACTAATTCCAACAGGACCTTGAAAAGCGGCTGCATCTAGTCTATCACTTTTCAGGTCGTCAGAGCTGGATTTAAATGCATCTAATCAGTTCTGTTGTGTTGGCCATAATGACATAATATATAATAAGTCTTTATTCATCATATGCAACAGGGTACAATAAAATTTGTCCCTTGCATTTAACCCATCGCCTTGGGGAGCAGTGGGCTGCCACACAGGGCGCCCGAGGAGTAAGTGTGGTGTTTTACTCAAGGACAGACCTGGAGCAAGAGGCGGGCTCAAACCGGGGACCTTCTGCTTCCCAAGCCATGAGTTTTAGCCAATGCAGAGTGTAATAGTTGCCATGTAGATGCTTTATGTCAAGTCTGAAGGAAGGCACCTAATGCTGGATCAACCATTAGTATCAAGTTTTACCTTCTGTGGTGTCAGACGTCTGAAAGCTTCAACAGGTCAAACATTGCATAATTAATTTAGCTTCAGAGACGGTGAATGCAAAAGATCAGCGCAAACTAATTTCACTAGTGAATCGATAGTCACCTCAGCAAAAGCTCTATTCTAAAGGCTAAGCTCAGCTAGTAATGGTCCTGCACTGTGCCTTATTTTAGCCATTTTCTACTTCTTATTCATATCTATATACAATTGTGTTTTACCTTACTACATTGCATACATGACACATCTAATGCATGTACAAATATTTTATTACAACATGCTAAATTCCACTGATCCCATAACCTTAAATGTGTATTGCAATGCTGCATAGCTACTAAGATAAGCTGCTCCTACAGAGAACTCACTGCAGCATCAGCACCTGAGGAGAGTCGGGCTCTAATGACATTCATGCTGTTGACTCAGAGGAACAAAGGAGGACTGTTATCTAGGGAGCCAAATGAAACCAAGTGTCAGCTTGTCAGGACAGTTTGAACACACGCTGGTCAGAGCAATGGAGCCATCAAAAGTTGGCTAATCTATTATTTATTAACTCAACAAGATGATGGCTGGGTGAATATGAACAGTTGCCTAGCAACACGGACTTTAGACACATTTGTGTACAAGTCAAGTACAGCCCTCCTACTGACCCAGAGAGCCAACCGTATGAGTGCAACAATCAATCACACTTACTTACGCTTCGATACGGCTGCTTGGAAAAGTATGTGCACCTGCCATAATGATATGATGTTCATTTTCTTAAACATGCAATAATGCTATCAGTAAACACTGGACAGGTATAAAGGAATAAATAAGCAGATATAACCTTTAGATTTGATTGAGTTCAATAACACCAGTATTAACAAAAATGAGTTTGTTACAATTGTCAGTTCCTGAACAAGTATCCCGGGAGAACGAAAGGAGACTGTAACCATGACTACCTGAGCATGGATCTATGCAGTCAGATGACAAGGATGTAGAGGTTGCCATGGTTGCACAATGAATGACTTGCTCAGAGACAGAGACGTAAATAAGACAGGCCACAACTGTGGCTGTCTGGTAATTAATACAGAAATAGCACACGGTCATTAAAAACACATTGTGGCAGCAGACCTGTCAGCAGGTTCACTTTTACCTGAAATAAATCTGTGGCAGAGTTTGGTGACAAAGGCAACATTATTGGCCCGTTTAACAAAGGGAGAAAAGAAAATCGATGACTGTTTAAGCTTTGAGAGAAATGCCATCAGGATGAATCTACCTTCATAAAAGTCGATGATTCAAATACCAAAAGATCACAACAGGCAATTGCACGCATTTATATGCCCCTGTATATGAATAAAATCAATGTTTAATGAGCACAATTAAGCAGTATTTCAAGATGCAGTACTGAGACAAATAGGCTCTAGCGTTACTTTATGCAGCTGGCAGATTGCAGCCACTTGTTTACAGCATATAATCGTTCAAATTCCCATTTGCAGACTTGCACAATGACTACACTACATTTCATCATCTTTGTAGTCTTACATTTGTTTACAGATTGTAAATTATTATTCTAACAGATTTGTTACAATACTTGGCAATCCCAATAATAAGGTCTCTAATTTTTTTAAGAAATACAAACAACTGTTTGTTTTCTATAATATTTACATCATTTTAAGAGTTGAATTATTATAAATTTGACTACATAATCACTATTTGGGTTGATGCATTTCTGTAGACTCTGTGGCAGTTTTAGAATGTTCATGTCACACCAGCTCACCACCACAGGTTGAAATTCATCACTAATTGGCAGTGTGTGGACAGTTGTACATGGATGTCAAAAATGCTCCCAAGTGGTGTATAGAGCTTAAAGCTAGTCGTACTGAAACCATCAAGTTCCTAAGAGACTGTTGCGAATGTTGAGGAAAACATGCATGAAGATTAGCGGGACACTCTGGATGCTCTAGCGGCAAGCTGGTATGACCAAAATGGTGGTTATGGAGAAAAATAATAATAATTCAACCTTTAAAATTAGGTAAATGTTATAGAAGTTAGCAGTTGTTTGTATTTCTAAAAAAAATAGGAGACCCTACTTTTTGATTGCTTGATGTTCAAGCAGGCTATGTGCATAAAACAGCGATAAATCAGCATGTGAACTTCATCCAAGTAAAAAACTAATTTCCTAATGCTACAAAATCTGCTCCAACGACGCGCCCTATTGTTGATTTAATTCTGCCTTCAGTTTACAAAGTTGTAAAATACTCCACGACCTTTTAATCGGTGGATACATTTTTGCTACTCAAGCAGCAGACCAATACACTCCCAGCACAGGACAGAGTGTTTTAGCAAATCTTTCATTGCCACCATTAAACTGTACAACTCAATGGTTAAACAAAGTTGGTCAGTGATGGCTTGGATTTGATACAAGTTAAACTAGCCAGAACAATAATCCAACTATCAAGCTACAATATATCAGAGGTTAGAAGCCCCAATCTTCTACAAATGTTCCTTCTACATTTTTTTGCCCAATTAAAAGGAAAAATAAAACCAAACCGACTGGGACATGCTTCATTATGCAAGATAATAATCATCCAAAACTGACACACACATCCATGAGGGCCAAGTAGAGGTAGGTTTTAAACTGGTCTTTGTAAATAGTTAAAACAAAAAATAAATTCAGCGGGTCAGTTACTGCAAGCAAATTTATAGCAATATCTCCTAAAATGTGATGTTAATCTCTTGCCTCATTCAAATATTTATCATTTATCATCCAAACCCAGATGTTTTCACTCACTGTTTCCATAAACTGAGGGATTTGCGTAATAGATTAAAAAAAATTAAGCATGAGCTTACGCTATTCATGTAAGAAATGAGCCAATACAGCAAAAAATATATTGTGAGATGGAAGCGCTGTTACCTCTGGGATGATCAGCATAGTCTGGTCTTTGGATGTCACTGGGCACAGGCCTCATGGGAGTCTACAGCAAAGACAACACTGACTTAAATCAAGACAATATGACAATTTGTAATCTGAATTTTGTCTGCCCATTCAAACAAACAGGTCTTATACGTAACCATTATATACAAAATGGTGGCACTAGTTATTCATATCTGCACTTTAGTTAAAAAAAATCAAGCCAAAGGTAACGTTCATTGAACATTTAGAACTTACCAGTGGGTAGTGAGGGTGTAGTTTTCCCGTGTAGCGGTAACCTGGCCACGGGTCTGTGTTGATGTCCTTCTCCACACAGTTCTTAGATTCATTCTGGTTCTTTTCCTCCTCTGAGAAAAAAAAGCACCAGACCTGTAATGCATCTCGTACCTCTGTGTCAGCTCAAAGCACATTGTCTACTTGTTTTGGTGCTGTGGTTTCAAAATGCTCAACATGTCTATTTGTTAATAACTTGAATAAGGCAAATGGGTTCATGCCAACAAATAATGATTAATAACACCTACTTGCTTTTTTGTGCAGCAACTTATGAGAAACCCAACTTCCTTTGAAACATTCCTGGAAATCAAAAAAAGTAAGATATGAATAAAAAAACAGTGCAGTAGTAGTTATGTTGCTGTTGTGTATGTATAAAACAGTGAAGGAAGAAAGGTATAGGATAGAAATTAGCACAATCCTGCAGAGGCTTATATTAGCTACAGACTTCCCCCTACAGTAAAAGGTTACTGTAGTGACAACAGGTCTGTCAGTAGTAAAAGATGCCATTGGGTGCAGACCAGCCATGCTCAGCTGATCGTTTGTGTAGTAAGAGAAGGGGAGCGTCTATTAATAAGTCAACCAAGTATGCAGCCTCCCGTAGAGGCAGTTCGTCATTAAACTGACACGTCCGTGGTGGTGTTGGGTCCCGTACAGTAAGAAAGAAAGTACTAATGAAGACGTAAGACATCGTGGCACAAAGTGATCGTTCAGGCAGCTATAACTCTCTAGTACTTTCAAACTCAAGAATCACTACTTTGCAGTCTGCTGCATAAGTCGCATGTGAAAGTCACATTTACATGCGTAGTTTTCATTTAATTTTTCGCTGTCAGCATGAATGCGTGATTCATTCTGACCGGGCATGGAACATCCTTCACTTTAGCCAACAAGCCAGCAGCTAGCTAGCTAAATGTTTTCACTGGGCCTAATGTTGTTTTTTTTGAGACGTGCCACCAGTCAACGCCAAGTCACGCTCTGTATTATTGACCCCCGTTATTCCATTAGCGTTACACCTCCAGGACCTACTCCAAAAATTAACTTAAGTCTTTATAAGCGTTTAGCGGTTTACCACGCACGTACTGTAGCTCTACGTCCACCTAGCTTGACAGTTAGCAGCCTCGTGATGAGACACAGGGCCCGGGCGTCCAGTTACAGCGGACATTCACACCAGACAAGCCCTAACAGCAACAATACCTGCGAGCAGAAAAAGGACCCTTGAATTCCAAGCTTGATACATGTGGGACACTGAAGTTTGGCATCTTTGGTGCAGCCCACTGTCTCACACTCCCTTCTAGCGTCGGTGCTCGCCATGCCTTCGTCTGCAGCGGAGGGGTGGAGTCGTGGAGAAGCAGCCAGCCAACGGCCGCAAACAGCGCATGTCCGCCGTGACGTCATCACGTCGCCCAGCTCGGTCCAATCACCCGAAACTTTCCAAACAGAGATTTGTAAGATGGCGACCGCCGAACCGGTGAGTACTTTCTTTAAAAAAAAACACATCAACACATTTAGGGGGCTTTTTTGCTTTCAGTACTAGTCCAGGCCGGGTCTAAAGTTACTGTATATTTTTTTACATCTAATGGTAAAACAGAATGTGCCGTCGTTGTTCCCACACGTGTTGTTTCGACCCGTTTTAAGTTTGTCTTCTGTGCCACGACCGAAGCGCTTGTGTGTGGACATCTCCCAACTTTAGGGCTGACGTTACAGTCGACCCACGGGCAGGACGGGGATCCACGCGACCTACCATTTTCACGTTAGCCCCCCGCGCTGCCGCTCAGGGCAACGACAAAAGAAGCGCGAGAAGCGATTGTGCGTATTTAGTGCCGTTGTTGGCACAGGACACCGCATCGTGGACGAGCGGAAATTTGTCCTAGTAGTTTAAAATTCCAGCTGTCAAAGTGTGATGACAACACTTTCTGCTGACCTCTAGCTGCGGCACGTCACGACTCAACTTCAGCTAGTGTTAGTTTTTTTTTTAACGGTTATTCTTAACGGCATGTTACGCCCGAGTTGTTATCGCAAGTGAACTTGGTTCAAGTCGTATTTAGGGTTTTCTACCACATGCCAGGTTCGTGTCCTAGCGGGTGTGAGTGTGACTCATCACATCCATTTAATCCCCAGCTTTACTGAGTAATGTTTATAAAGTCCTAGAACTAATCCTACATTATAGTTGTTTTGTCTTTCTAAATACTAACTGCCTGTTAAATCAACTACATTATATAAGTAGTAGCGAGACGGATTCCTGGTGACTGTTACAAGATATTTACTTCAAGCACATCCATGATTTGCATTGGGAACAGGAAGCCTCTTGTCATCTTGCCTTATTTGCACTGCTTCTGCCCATCTCCTTTTTAGGAAACTAGTCCAAGTCCGACCAATCCCGATGAAGATGGAGCTGAGGAGACTGGACAGGAGATTGTGAGCCCCGAGGCCTACATCAAACACCCCCTCCAGAACAGGTCCGCTCTGCACTTTAGCTGGTGTCATGTCATGTTTATATCCTATTCCTGGGATGTGTCCACTCCATGAGCACATAAATGTCACCTTGTTTTTCAAAAGTGACAGACATTTTTGTTTTGTAACATTTACCTGATAAATTCTACATTTGATTTAGATTTAACTACATTCTAATGTCAGCCATAGTTGTAGTTTGCTAGTTTTATGTCTACACTTTGACACCGTCACAGCAAACCAAGCATGGCTTCAACTAAGAATTACTCCCATTTTTAATTGATACGTTAATAGTTTGAACCTATAAATATAAGAATGAATATCACCGTCTTAAACTTCACATTGCGGATGTATTTGTCTGAAGTCCTAAGCTAAAGGCAGGTAGTTTAATCCCACAGACGTTCGTGAATGTTGGTGAGCTGTTGGTGTTTTTAGGTGTTTCTGAATCGCGTGGAGGTGTGAGTAAGTGCTTGTCTGTGTCTGTGTATGTGGCCCTGGCGATCTGTCCCGTCACTCGACGGATTGACAGATGGGATTATTTCCAGCATCTATTGGCATCCTGCAACCATTACAAGGACCAAGCCATGAGGGAGGGGTTTCCTCCTTAATAATACTGTTTGTGTGTTTTAATGTTCGTCATATATCAAAGTAAATTTTGTCTCACATCTCGGATTCAGTTGGTGAACTAGATATTTTCCACACAGCAACACTGTGATAGTCTGAGATGGTCTGCTGACCTGTCCTGTTTTTCTCTCAATCCATACTCCAGCAGATCCAGCTCCCCTAGGTACTGAATACTAATAAGCAATGAATGAATATTTTATAGACATTTAAATTCCACACTGATATTTATGTCCAAAAGGGTCAAATACAAAAGCCAAATTCAACAGAAACCCAGTCAGCTAAAAGAAAAGCTGAGCTTTAAAGACTTGATTGATGCCTTTTGAATGTTAAGTACAATAGGAACAACATTACTTTATGTTGTTCCTATTGTACTTCTCACTAGCTTATTTTACTAATTGTTTTATATTATTCTGCACGGCAGTGGGGTGCATGAGTTTATCCCAGCATGCATTAGACACTTGCAGAACTCCATTAAAGAGCCTGTATACTATACACTGCCTCAGATTACCACCTATAAATATTAAAGGCTTTATCCTAAAAGTCACAAAGGGAATACACAGACATGACAAAAACCAACCCCAACATATTCAAGTCCTGAAACCCCAGCGACCCAGAGACAACAAGGAGACAAACATCATGGTTATTTGTGGTGGAAAGGTTTATCATTTCAAGTAATAATATGGATAGAATGTTACCAATTTCTATTGATCAGCTCTATGCATTAGCTTGGAGTGTTTTAGCTCTTTGCCTCCTTTGGGTCCTTCTACAGTATTTCTTTACATTAAAGCTCTTGGTCTACACAGTTAATCCAAAACATTACATTTCTTCTGCTTTCGTTTTTTTTGTAGAATTTCTTGTGTTTCAAGATTTTTGTTTTGTTGCCCTTCACTTCATACTTTTCACATTTTCATGTAGGATTTGCTTGTACAGCCAATTCATGCTAGAAATGTTTGTAGATGTATTTAACTTTCCTCCTCTTGTGCATCTCACACAGTCAAGAAATGTGACTTTTGAACTGACTGACAATTATCTCATAACCATTCAGAGCTTGTTTTCCTTTCATGCCCATAATAATACCCTCACTTACAGTTAAAAGGCTGAAGTCGGTGGTGCTTACACTCTATATACAGAACATGCTCCTTTATCAGCAAACCATCCTGTCCAAAGTCAGCAAAGCAGGTCTGAATCATGATACTCGCGTGTTTTACAGATGGTTCGAACTTCTTTTGTTGGATAGCATCCGGCTCAATCTTGGTGCTTTTGCTTCTGTTGCTCTTTGTTTTTTATCTCATGTTAGCGACCTGTTGCATTTATTCACATTCCCCTGTTTTCACCCAACAGATGGTCTCTCTGGTTCTTCAAGAATGACAAGAGTAAAACATGGCAGGCCAACCTGCGTCTCATCTCCAAATTTGACACAGTGGAAGACTTCTGGGCGTAAGGAGCCTTAAATCTCTGTGTCTTTTTGTTTCCCATGCTTTCATAAAGTGACTGGCAAAGTAAAATGTATTGAACAGCTGGCTTTTCTCCTGCTTTCAGTCTCTACAACCATATCCAGTTGTCAAGCAACCTCATGTCAGGCTGCGATTACTCTCTCTTCAAGGTAGGTTTGATTTATTTACCAGTAAGCAGCAGGCTGTGAGCAGAGGAAATGCACATACTGTTTTATTGTTATCCTCTCTGTAGTACCTGCATCCACAATAGCTGTGTTTTATGTTTATTCAGCATTGGTAGCAATTACTGTACTGTACTGTGTATAGTACAGTAATTAAAAGAATTAAAAGACCACTTTTTCATTATTAATTGATATATTATACTGCTCATTCAATTATTAGGGTGAAAAAGCTTTAGTTGCATTTATTTTTTTTTTCATCTCCATACAAATAAAGCAAGTCTGCAAGATTTTTGTGGCAGCAGATGCGAATAGAGCTCCTGGAAGCGTAACAATATCTCAGGTGTAGATGTAAAGATTTCCAGTCAAAAGGTTTGTTGCTGAAAGGAAGACAAAGACAGAGGTGTGCAGAAAATGTGCCTCTACCAAGTCAGAGCTGAGCAGAGAGTAAAGAGTAAAAGAGCCTGTTTTTCCACATTTGATGAGAAATGTGGGTGTATTATTTTTTTAGATCATTGAATGGCAGGAAGCTGTGAGCAGCCACTAATTAATACTATGATTGAGACCAGTTATGATGATAAATAGCAAATCAATGAAGACCTTTAATTTGTGTTTGCTTATTGAAATAATTTCCAGCGGGGAAAAGTAAGTCATGAACGGGGGGGGGGTCAGCACCTTGTAGCTTTTAAACCTAACATAAACACTGTAGTTTGAATGTTTTTAACTTGAGTTTTCTGTCACTCTTCTAGGGTTTAACAGCAAATTTTTAATGTGGTTTACTACATGACATCAAACATTGGTTGGTTGTACAGCAGCTGGCAGTGTGTACTGACGTTTTGAACCATCGCTGCAGGACGGCATTGAACCCATGTGGGAGGACGAGAGGAACAAGCGTGGCGGGCGCTGGCTCATCACACTCACCAAGCAGCAGAGGAGATTAGACCTGGACCGCTTCTGGCTGGAGACTGTAGGTTTTGGCCGAGGCTGTTGCTATTTGTAATCTTCACAGTCTTGATACTTGTATAAATGATAAGATTATTCATTTTTTGAACCTCTTCCCAAAGTAGCATCTTTATTAGCTGCCAGCAGCCATAATTAGTTGTTCCGCTCTGTCATTAGTCTTTCATTATTTGCTGCACTCCTGATATGCTTTATTACATCCTCCCATGCCCTGTAAATCCATATGAGCCAAACATCACATTGTTTATTCACATTTTTCTGTTGCACAGAACAGAATCAAAGTGAAGGTACTGACCCGGCGAGTTCAAAGCGCAGTCAAATGAAAGCGAGTGAAAGCTAGCCTCCTCGCTGCTGCGCCTGCCGTCCTCTCAATGTTGAGCTCTGGTGCTGCTCTCAAGGTCACTACAGTAATACAGACGTAGCAAGTGTTGACCTGACTGTGAGCGAGCACAGCCCCTGCTGTAGCTACCCATAATAAGGCACTTTCTCTCTGCGACTTTCCTTTAGTCAGTTTAATTTGAAGCGTTCATGATCTCTGATATGGATTTGTCATGAAGGGTGACCCCTAGTACTCATCCATCCTGCACTAATGTCTCATTTCTGTTACCTTAAAGCCTCCTAGTCGTAGTTTGCCCTCATCCTGTGAGTTTGTGAATCTGTTTGCCATTAGACTTCTATGTGAATAGGATGATGGTGATTGTAACATTGTTCCATTCCTCTCAGCTCCTGTGTTTAGTCGGCGAGGCCTTTGATGACTACAGCGACGACGTCTGCGGAGCCGTGGTCAACATCCGCACAAAAGGAGACAAAATAGCCGTCTGGACGTCAGACTACGAGAACCGGGAGGCCGTGACACACATAGGGTAAGGCAGGCTTCCCTCTCTCTGGAGCCGATGGCTTTGTGTGCGTCCTCTCACGCCAGTCATTCTCTGAACAGGAGAGTTTACAAGGAGCGCCTGGGGCTTCCCATGAAGATGAGTATCGGCTACCAATCCCACGCAGACACAGCTACCAAAAGTGGGTCAACCACCAAGAACAAATTTGTGGTTTGAGAAATGCCCTACGTGCCTCTTTCATTTCTTTGTCTTATTTGTTGTTGGTGCATATGTTTACTTTGCTGCAAAGACTCTGCGAAATGCAATCTGGAAGAAAAAAAAATAAATCCAAGACTACATGCCAAATGTTCTCATACCCAGCATAGGACTTCAACAACAGGAAATAGCCCACAGTAAACAGATGAATATGAATCTTCCAAAACACTAACAATAAGAGGAATAATAATGAAAGTATTTAGTGCTGCGAACTCCACTAAAGAAATTTGTGTTGATTTTTATGAGAGTCCTAAAAATGCAAAAACTGCATTTTTTTTCTCTCTATCATATTCTACAGCACTATTGGTTTGCTGTAATCTTTAATGACATTAAACCTTATTAATTTATTACTTTAATTTTCCTGCATATTATTAGATTCTTAGAACATTGTTTTTATGCTTATTTGCCTTGAACCATTGCACGTAATCAACCTTTTTAAACTATTTCATGACTCATATTCGAGTGTTAATATAATTAAAACTTTGGTTTTGCAATTATCAACTGGCTCCATGTTTTCTTGTTTGTTTGTTCAGTCATGCGTTTTTGCTTTTTCACTGGAATGAAGGTTGTAGGGTTTGCTAATACAGATGTAGTTCAGCTAGTTCGAAACCCGCCAAGTCTTCACGCCGCTCGACAGAAGATCTGTTAAAATGTCAGCGTAAAGGGATCTTGCATGGAAAAGGTTATTTTGGTCACATGACTTCACGTCTTGGTTTATTGCCATCATGGCAGTTTTAAAAATGTCGCTTCCGCCTGACAAATGCCATAACGTTGTGAAGGATCTGCGTTGTTTAAGCCAGCAGGCGAAGCGTCTCCTTAATCTGATGAAGCTTTAAGTGATTGTACGACATTCTTCGAGTCCTTGTTAGCGTTGTGTCATGGTTATGGTAGTAACCTTTAAAGGGCAACTGATTTCCCTGCTGCGATCCTTTGCATGTATGCACAGTTACATGCAGTAGGTAATTATTCCTGCCAGTTGTGCATTGTTCCGCACATTACGCAATAAGAGCGGAACCAAAAAAAGAAGAAGGATGTCTGTGTCTAAGTCCAACTCTGGATTTCAGTTAAAAGACGACCAACAGCCTCAGGGGACTTTATTTAGTTTCTTCAAAAAATTACACTTAAGAAAAACAGACATTTACATTTATTGTGGAAAATTATCCAGAGTTATTTCATATGTAACGTTTCATTTTCTTAGCTGTTGTAATGAATGCTTCTTCCATGAAGATGTATCGCTCGGATCGGTGCGGTTTCATCTTAATTTTTATTTTACAGGATGTAGATCACAAGGTTTGAATTGTATCGTTTGAAAATGAGAAGTCCTTCATCTGATATTAATGAGGTTTGTAAAATATTCAAAACTCGGGAAAATGTAGATCATAACATATTAATGCACTGTAGCAAAGTCGTGTGTGCTGGTCCTAATCTCATGGCTTATCATGAAACCTCTTCCTGATCTGTTCTCCACATACACGCAGCACTGCCCATCAACACCGACAAGCTGAATATTTCCAGTGTTTTTATTATGAATAATGTCTAATGTTCCAGCGTGTGCCGTCAGGTGAGCATGAGGCTACTGACACGGTGGCTTATTAATAACCAGGGTTAGAGGCTCTGCAGATAGAAACACGTCTCTGGTCTCCAGTCGGCCGCTCCAGCTGTAGAGCCTCCTTATTTTCCAATCAGAGGCACTCTGAAAATCCCAAACCCTCCAGCAAAAGACATCGGGTCAAATCAATTGGACAGAAATGTGTTATCCAGCAGGGGAAACACAGAATGAAGGCTGGATCAGCATAGGCTTTCAAAAGAAGAAAATGCAGTTAGAGTAATTTGTTTTGGAGGTGAGGTATCCCTTCAAACAGCCACCGCACAAAAAAGCATTACTGTGGAATATTCTTCTGTCAGACTCGATTTTGGGCTATGAGGGGTATTTCTGTTGAAGCCGAGGCTCGGGGAGTTATTAATACGTAATAATTTCACTGCTGTCCATCACTTTACACTGGAGGGAGCTGCAACCCCATTTACCTTCAAACTGGTTGTTTGTTGAGGCTAACAGACAGTGCGGGGATGGATGTGTACAGCCTCTGAGTCCACGCGCTAACAAGCGGTGATTGAGGAGCTCAGCGTCGGGACGTCTGGCAGCGCAGGAAAATCAACAATAGGAGATGAAATATGTTGCGCGTGTGCGGAGGTGAGGGGGGAATTTCCAGACAATCAGCAAAAGCATCACACATCCAACAGGATGTTCTTCATACTGGGTGAATACTAATGTACGAGGCCTTTCTCTCCGCGTGGAGCATCAGAGCAGTGCGTTTTACATATTGTGAATGTTGCCAGCAGCTATAATTAGCACATTATTGTGCGATACTATTATATCTAAAGGCTGTGGAGCTTTATCAGCTTACTGGTCTATAGATGGCTGATCAATTTCCCCAGGGCCCATCGGGGGCTCGTTCCTCTCCCAGCAGTGTAAAGATCAATTGCCGGATTTATTAGCCCAGATTAAATGAATGAAGATGTAATGAGAGGGGCCGTTGGCCGCGCTCAGGCTTTGTGATGCAGAGTGTTTGGATTACACCTTAAAGCTTATAACACGTAGGCAGAAGGAGGACCCACGAGACGATAGACGATCATGACACGAGCGCAGAACCCAATCACGCAGCATAAAGCAATCACTGCACGCCCGTGGGGTTTTCGGTATCGATCCCGGTCCCCGTGCCCCTGTCTGAGCCACGAGAAACACCAGCGCCTCACCTCGCGCTAGCTTCACACGGCCGACTCCCACTGCACTGCTTTATGGATTTTAACATTTTATGGACGGCCTCCGAGGAACTTCTTAAACTAACGCGGAGTTCTTTTTCGTGGCTTTCAACCGTCTGTGAGATTGTTGGGGTTGAGATAACTTCCCGTTCCCTTGAGAAGCTTCCAACCTCAGCTGTTGTTTTTCACCTAGTCACACCCAACGCATGGAAAAACAATGAAATGTTGCAACGGGCCAATAAAACGTATTTTTAACCTTTTTGCCTTATTGTGCAAAAAATGAGCATCCAGAGGACACGGAAATGCTCACATGCCACCTAAAATGCATGAAAGATTAGATTTCATTTGACTATTTCATCCAAGATTATTATTAGATTATTAATATTATACTAGTGGCTGCTTCATTGTTAACAGAGGTGTTTGACACTCGTCTCATAATTATCTGAGACTCTCTCTTTACTCCTTTTGTAATTTCCCACCCTGTGCTTTTCTTTGGTGCTTCATGAGACTCCTACTCATTGAATCATTACTACAAACCAAAGTGGCCTTTTCTTCCTCTCTTTGCTAATTGAAAAATTGACATTTCATTTGCATTGTGGTAATTAGCACAATGATTCGTTTCTTTAATATAGTGATTTTTGACCCAATCCTCAGGACCCAAGTGGTTAATTACGGCTAATTACATTTGCCTGGTATCGCCGGTGTCAATTAGCTCCTCATTAGGTGACTGACACAAAAAAAACAGCAGGATGGAGAAAGCACTAGTTGAAAAATAAAACAGGAGAAAAGGAGATTGAGCACCTTCCAACGTGCTTCAAGATGTTCAATCAATACAGTTCCTCATAATTCGTGCTGCGCATTCATCGAACTTTCAAAGGATGGCAGGGTTCACACAGACTGGAGGTAATTAGTGCAGCCTTTGTGTAGTTTCATGGTGGTTGCACTTGCAGTTATGTATTAAATTGTCTAGTAATAATAACCCCCGGTGCAGCGTTTGCGTCATTCATCTGAGACAAATGAGCTCGAGACGTTCTGTCATGTTTCATTGGTTTTCCAGAGTCACTGAGGTGAATAGTTTCCCAACTTTATTTTTTTGTTTTGATACAACTATTATTCACTGGCAAAGTGAAAAATATGCTGCAAGCTGAGTAATGGCAGAAAACCTGACGTACGTACATTGTTCGCTCGTAATTTATTCATTTACGCAGTCTCCTACATTTCTCATTAAATTATGACCAAACCTCCGACTAAGATATTGTACAGATGGTTAATCAGCTTGCTCATGCTCAGTGCAGGGTGAACTGCAAATTAGAAACACTGACCCTAATTTAAATGACTCAGAATGACACTATGAAGTTTAAAAGTGCAATAATAACTGGAATAAGTAATTTATTGTTACTATTCAATAGCAAGAAAATTAAGTTTGGCAAAAGCGAAGGAAGCCTCTTTGTGCTGTGTCTCAATCCCCCCCATCCCCATTGTCTGATGAAGGGGTTTATAAGAAGCTTCAGCTGCAACATTTCTTAATGCTGAGTTTAACATAAACAGCAGCTCTTCAACAATGACAATACAGTAAATGTGTGTTGTGATTAAAAACCAGGTCAATGAGTGAGTGAGTTAATGAGGAGTGAGATTTAAATTTAAATTTCAGACTGAGGCCCTGCACCACAGCTACACACAGAGAAGATTGTTCTCAAGCCACTCAGGGATGAACCCTTAACCTGCATGACAAACAGCGGATGGGAGAAATAGTATGTAGCTTTTCATTTTCATAAACTTAAACAGCGACCACAACAGCCTAAACTTTTGTTTTATATCATCATTAATGAAAAGATGACAAAGACAGAAGCAAGAAGGAAAACATCTTTGAGGGGAGTGTTTATAAGAGCAAATAACTCCATCTATTATATTACAATTTATAGTACAGTAAAATATTTACAGTATGTATATAAAAAAGGTGACTCCTGCCTTGCACAGCATGCGTCATATCTTCATGTGTGTGTTACAGCAGGAATATTTCATTATTAAGCAACATTCGGCCTTTATTTCAACAGTCATGACTTTACTGTTACAGCTGCTGTCGTGTAAACCCACAGTGACGCCTCTAGTCTCTTCCAGTAGCACTACATCACTGAGAGCTTTCCCAGTGCATGACTACACTATTCATTACGGGGCCCTGGAGGGAACCACACGCCGTGGACTCTATTCTTTACAGCCTCAGTTCATTCTTCGCCGTTAAACTGACATTTTATTAAAAATGTTTAACGAAGGCTCCATTTGTTGCCGCTTCTGCACGACTTCGCAGGCTGTCGCCGTCTCCGTGCTCTTGGCTCGTGTTCAGCAACGGATCCGGGCTCCAACTACTCGACGCCCACCTCAGAGACACTTGTCATATTTTCATGGTTGTTATCTCGCAGTGAGGCCCAAACAAAAGCATTTGTGCAAGACTGAATAAAGGACTGGCTTGTGTGAATCAAAATGTTCTGTTCTATAGAATTCATCTTGAAGCCCATTGACACTGTAGTCAGACATCAGACATTGTTGATTTATTTCTCATTCTACTGCATTGTTCCTCTGTACAAACTCAACATCCAAACGCTTTTGATTGATTGGCTCTGACGTGATGGAGAATTCAGCTGTTGCCCTGACACCTCATTAATGGCTCATTTATAGGTCTGTGATCTGAATCCTCATCTCCTGATCATTCGCTCTGTTTTCTCATTTACCAGGTTTTGGTAGGGAAATGATTTCATTACACTGGGCCGCCTGCTATTACACAGGGTCACTGGGTTTTGATGGTCTCTCCCGACCAACTCGCCTCCTACACTGTGAAGCGAATGGGAGATGTTCGAACGTGTTGGAGGTCACTGTGCACTTGACCAGTGCCTGCTTCACTAAACAGATTTTACTCTTAATCTAGTAAAAAGCCAACTTTGTCCTTCTGTCAGTCAGAGACTAATTTAAGGTAATAACTATACATACGTATAAGTGGATATAACTCATCCTGCATTTAATTCTGTTTGAGTTTACTGTAACTGTAAGTGTGAATGTACAGTAGTGTGTTGTTTTAGATGGGTTCTTAAAGCCTCAGACCATTTTAATCACACATGCTAATTAGTGTCTGACACAAGTTACAGGCGAGCACAAGCAAAGTAAACTTAATAATAAAGTCTTTAAATTAAAATATAAACCAGGCAAAACCTGAGACGGGTCAATGCAGCCACATGACTTGATTTCACATTTGATCTCATATTTGATCAGGTCACTGAGGTCGCCAGAATGTCACCCAGATATTCTACTGCTCTTGTCTGACTTTGAAACAAGTAAATTGGAGCAAGAGCTGGTGCCTCCGCGCCTCTGATCTGTGCATCATGTGGACAGGACTCACAGTGGGAGGGTTGAAACATAGTGTAGAGAGGCACAGTGTCTGTCTATGGACTGTGGTCTATGATTGGCCAGAGCCAATTAAGTCATTGGCCCTTTATGACATCACAAGGGGGAGAAATCCTGAGCCCACTGTTCTGTGTGTGATGTTTGCATAATAGCTTTAATCTGCTCAGAAAAGAATAAAGCCCTGTTGGTCTTTCTGCTAGGCTAGGCTAAGCTAAGCTAAGATAAGCCAAGCTAAGCTAATCACATGTTAACCGTAGTGCTATTATCAGACTATTAGATTACTAACTCAACAGTGGTGCAGTATTATTTCATAGGGCTATGAATAAGTGAATTTCCTAAAATGTCAAACTATTTCTTAAACAAGGTCTTCATAGTGACATTTAGCGGTTAGTTTACATTATTGGGCCATTACTAAATGTCAAATAACATTTGACTTTTTACTTTCAAATCCTATCAAATGAGCCACACCATAGCCAACATCCCTGCGTTGTGTATTTAACTCGGAGCATGACCTTTAAACAGATTTCACTGTGGAGATACACAACCTGACTCAGCTTGTGGACACCAGCAACCACCGCGGCGGAGCGAATCAGCTCGAGGCGCTGCTGCTCGTTTAAGGGCAAGCTGTCACACAAGCTGACATCTCAGGCGAAGCCGCCGTGGTCCACGGGACACGGGACGACCAGGAGGCCGGCGCCGCCATCAGCCGGGGACAACGCAGCTCCGCGGAGGGCAGACGATCCTGCGGAAGGTGGAGGCTTTACGTAACGCGCTCAACGTGCACAGCTGCAGCAGGAGAAGAAGTCACACAAAGCATCTGAACCCTGTTATTACCATGTAGAGACCGGTCCAGTGTCACGTGGGCTGGATCAGACTCAGAACACCTGATCTGATGAAGTCAAGGAGGCCTTTGAGGTGGAGCGACTGGTGTGTGTGTGTGTGTGTGGTGTGTGTGTTTGTGTGTGTGTGTGTGTGTGTGTGTGTGTGTGTGTGTGTGTGTGTGTGTGTGTGTGTGTGTGTGTGTGTGTGTGTGTGTGTGTGTGTGTGTGTGTGTTTGTGTGTGGTTCATCAAGCGTGATGTTAGCCAGATGCTTGTGACCCCGAGGATCCACTGCCACAAGTCTGTGGGGAGTCATGCTGAGAGGAGGGACTCGCTTTGCCTCTCATCTTTATTAGACCCAGTCATTACTGAAACTGGAACTTGTTCATTATTTAATTATTTAATTATATTGCTATCACTCTCCCATTTTTAACAAGAACCGTTAAAAAGGGTCGGGTGCATACAAAAATAACTTGCCGGGTTTGTTTGTCTTGCTCATGCTCATTTTTCTATAATGCTGGGGAGGGAGGTTGAAGCAAACAGATTGGTATTAAGATTCAGAACAAATTAGATCATTGCAAAAATGACTTTTGCTTCATAAGGCATAATTACTGTCATCTACTTCTGGCTGCGTGTGCACCTCATTTATGAAAAGCCTGCCAGTCGCAAATTACGTTTACAGTCTCCTCTTGTGACCTTTTAGACAGATTAAAAAAAAAAAGAAATTGGAAATGTCACATACCCTATGTTTTAATCACAGAGGATATTAATACAGTGGAATAATGGTTTGTGTTTATCCATCCAAAATGTCAAAATAGTTGCTAATATTCGTATCCGTTCCCTCTCTGTCACTATTTGCCCTCAGCCAAGAAAATATCCAGTTCATTTGGAGAAAAGTCTGCCGTGATGGAACTCAACTCAAACTACCGCAGCAGAAAAATAAATCATGTAATATTAGTAATATTTCTGCAGCTATAAATAACTTATACCTTTAAAATAACAGGTGGTTCACCAGCAACACATGAATTCAACACTGTAGAGCTTTTTTTTGGCAAAAGCAGCATATTTAAATTTAGTCGCTGACGGTTTGAATGAATGTTGTAATGGTAATTTTGAATATTGCTTTGCTATTAATATGATTTTTTTTATAGTACAATGAATAATAACAACTTCAGACAGAAAAAAAATCATCTGGATCTTGTTTTAACATAAAATCAATAAAGTGTTGATATCAACCATTCCAAAATGAACCTTTTTGGACTATTTGTCTTCATTGTCATAATGTTGCAAGTGAAGTTTTACAAACTACTACTCTATTAGGTCTTTAATCCCAGAGTCCAGTTTGGTTAACATTTTTGGAAATAATGTGATTATTATGTTATTATTATGATTGCGTTTGTACCAGCTACTAGAACACTGATTAGAAAAACTGAGCAGTTCTTTCCTGTTTAAACTGACGTGATGAGTTGCAGAGTTGTTTCTCAGCAGAACAAGTGTCAGAGCTTTTCAGAGTAAATCTTCTGTTATTTAAACTTTGGGGCCTTGTTCAAGCTTTGCCTGTCAAATCAAAGGATTGTGTTGAAAAGCCCTAATGGGGGATTAATTCCTTCCATTTATTGGGATTGTTTTGTTCCTGTTTATTAAAAAAAAACTAAAAGCTGCTTCAGTAAAGCCCAGTCTATTAAATGCAATGCTTTTACAGAGCCTGAAAATTTGACACAAGTGAATGCAATTAACGTTGATTTACAAAAGCTGAGGAGGACAATGGATCAAACCGAGACATGAAATATTTGATGTTAACGTCATTAATAATGAAAGTGAATAATGGAGCAGTGAATGGCGTAAGCGGCTATAGACATTTTGGGTTTCTTCATCAGCCTGTCTGCCACGCTGTGTGTGTTCCTCTTTGGTCTCTGGTTCTGTCCTGACTGCTGCTATTTTGGTCCCTCTCAGTCCAGCGTGTCATGCGGTGCAGGCAGGGAGTGGTAAGCCAGTCTCTCACCACAGGGAAAGAAATGGAGTGTTAGGTTGTCTTGCCAGAAGCCCCACAGAGACGTTAGCCCCACAGGTACATGCTAATGAAGACAGGGGAATCAATATTCCTGCCATCCTCCCCCCAGCACCACACACACACACACACACACTTTCTATTTCTGTACTTTTAGAGACCTTTCACTGGCGACACGTTGTCCTCATTTCCACCCTGAAAGGGTGAAATACGACCTCCATTATGCTGATAATATTCATTCATTAGTGTTTATCCAGTGCTTTCTTGGTGACCCCACTTTGCTTTAAAGGTCCCCTATTAAGCTTTTAAGGCTAAAAGCATATTGGACCTGAATATCTCAATAAGGTGTCTGTAAATCTTCATGCTGAATGCGAATCGTCTCCCTGGTCGTTTTAGTACCTAAGCTTCATTCCCTCAAACAGGAGACCCACGCCTCTTTGCTGAAGTGCCCATGACGTAGGGGAGGTCAGGTCTCAGCATCCTTCTTGTCGTCGTGGTAACGTACGCCAAACTCTGTCTCACAGAGAGGTGCCATCAAAAGCATTGCAAATGCAGGAAACAGACACGGAACTATCAGAACGACACAATATAAAAACTCCTGCTAGAAGTAGAACAAGGCGAACAGCATGCAATGTGACAGATAAAAGTACGATACGAGAAGAAGCACAACTCAGGAAATGGCCAGAACTGGAGTGCGAATGAAGAAAACATTTAATTAATTATATTGATTAATACAGCAACAAATTGGCAAATGTCATGTGATTATGACCCAGAATCCAGCTGCAGCAGAAAAAAACAGGAAGTGTGACATCAGAGTGGGCGTGGCCACGGTCAGCAACAGAAAACAAGAACAAACCAAAATGTGTGTGTCGACCTGCACCCTAGAGACGTATAGAGCACCAGGACGCCTAAAGGATGGATAGCAGGACCTTTAACTGGATTTATTGGTAAACAGGACCCAGATAATGATCCATAAATAGCATCTGACAGACTAGAATGGTGTTTGTCCACTGACTCTCCTCTTTAATGCTGTTCTTTTAGGCAGTTCACTCCGTCTCCATGTTCCCAAGTTGCAGTGGTCAGTACTTTACCTACAGAACCACAGTTGGCTGAATTAAAGCATAGAACTGAATTCAAGCATTTAGCGTACAGACTGATAGCGTGGGGAGCAGCCCAGTAATGCTATTGTACAGTTTGGACCAGAACCTACAAACAGTGAAATACTACGAGTGTCATCACTAGTGCCCTTTCACTGGCCTGCTCCTCTGTCCTCTGTGCTGCAGAACCTGGCTGCTGGGTGAGGACCAACACCTGTCAGCTTCTGCAGTAAAACCTCCTCTAACCCTCATTTCTATCACTATCATCGCCTTCCGCACCTGTAGCATCCATGTGGTTCACAGCGGATGCTCCAGTGTAAGTGAACGTGATGTGGCATGGCAAAGTCTAATCAAAGGCAATTAAATGCAGTTTATTAATATTTGACTTTGAGCTTGACTTTACTTCCGTGGTAGTTGTATGTTCTGTGCTGTGATGTTGAGTGATGATGAATGTAATGCATATTTAAAGGTGGAGCTCTGTGTGATCTGTTGACCCTGTCGCCTTCTTGGCCCACACAGACCTTCTCCAGACCTTCATGGACGTACCCAGTAGTTCATCATATGAGCATTCAATCCATAAACCAGGCTCATGCACTCATCTACAACCCACGGGCAGGTTTCCACCATCTGGCCATTCAGTGCAGTGTAGCCATAAAGAGACACAGGCTAAAATCACAGCATTTCATACAGATCGAGATCCAAAGATTCTATTTTAAGGCTTATTATGAACACGGTCTCCAAGTTTCGTCTCCAAAATAATAAAAATAAACTTAGCTTCATGTGATCATTAAATACTTTGCTGTTTTTTTTTGAGCACAGCTGGTTCTCGCAAGAATAAGAAAACCCTGTCACACGTGTCGCATGTCTTCATTCAGTGGAGGCTCCCCAGAGACGTAGTTACAGGGGAAAGTGTGCCAGAGATAAAAAGTGAGGGAAGAAACGAACGGAAGTTTTTTTTTGTGTGAGTAATAAAGATAAGAGAAGACGAATGGATAAAAGCTGATCTCAAGTCACACGGAGCAAAAGTCGCACAGAGCGAAGAAGAGAAGAAGAAACAACAACAAAGGATGTGGAGGAAGAAACAAAATGGATTCCGGGGGCGCTCCTCTCTTTTTGCCCCTTGCTAGGAGCTGCTGTGAGCTGGTAATAACAGACTGATTAACTTGGAAGACTGGAGCCCCATCATCCCAGTGGCAAGCCAGAAGAATTATGGGGCGGATCTTCCGGCAAATCTTTCAAAATAAATCCTCGTTGTATATTATTGTGTGAAATAAGAAATCATAGTCATCTTGTTATGAAGTTAAGCTGACAGAGATGCTGCTCTTTAGATGAAAGCCTGACACCCAGATCCTCCAGACGTAAAGATTGGCTGAGGGTTTAACCGATACCAGATATTGACCTTTCCCTAAAACCCACATAAGCTGATCTTGAGTCAGTGCAGCGCACCTCTGATATAATGACTCGTTTGTTCTAAAACATTGATCGAAGAGTTGATCAATACTGGTAGTCGACGAGAAGCCTGTGAGTTGATGCTAATGTGACATTTGATCTCCTTCCACTGATGCTTGTCTTGCTTTGCGTCACAGTTGTCTATAAAACGAATGATATCAGTGCAGTGACACCATCACAACTGGATTTGAACCAGTCCAGCATCTGATAGGAACAGCCCTGACGTCGTCATTGGCCACAATACATGGTCAAATAGAAATGTAATCATTAAACATGAATGACAATAAGAGCAAAGAAATGAATGAAATTATAATAATAATAAAATAGTAGAAGTGGAATAAAATACAACAGACAACTGTACATTTCATTTGGCTGTTGTTTAAAACCAAGGAAAAACTGGACCTGCAGAATATTTTTTTGCAATAAATGATTACTTGCAGAAATGCATCATTATTTCCTATACAATAAAGTCCCCCAGCTGTAATTTTAGACAGCTTTTGTAATGATTAGTCATGTTATTATTAGGAAGTCATTGTTTCTGTTATTATGTCAATTTTACTTCAGGCTTTTACTCTGAAGGAAAAAAGAGTCCAGTCTGTCTGTAGCTACAGCTGCTGGCTTGATGCCTCCCTCCCTCTCTCTCTCTCTCTCTCTCTCTCTCTCTCTCTCTCTCTCTCCGCTCTGTCTGCCTTCCTCGCTCTACCCTCCACCATCTAGCGTGGTTGCCGATGCTTCGTTACACCTGGAGCTGCTGTCAGGAAGGATGAGCCGCCTGATTACCAGGGAGAAAAGCGCGTAGAAGAAAGAGAAGAAAGCGCAGATTCTTATGAGGGATTTTTTTTTTAATGGCAGACAGTGAATGGGGGAGCTCAGGGAGAGGATTGCATTAACAGTCTGTGCAAGTGTGTGAGTGTGTGTTAGTCACAGAGTGTGTGCCGCGGACTCCCACTCAGTGATGTAAATCGTGAAGGTGGATTTTGGCATGTGGAGGAGCAGGTGAAAGGTAAGACTCATCACACTTCATCAAACCTGACTAGATCTGACTGCCTTCCACTTTGCTATACATACCCCCCTATGTATTTGGACTTCCTGTTGTTTCAATCTGTTGCCAAGATGAGTGAAAAAAATCTCTCCCTGCACGACTCAACTGGCCGCTAACTCAGAAGACGCAGATATTGACACTGGGTTTCATCAGCAGACTAGAGGCGTCGTCCCCGTGCGGGCGCGAGGTGCGAGGCTGTTGGGGAAGTCGTTCGCTAACTAACAACGAAAGAAGTGCTGAGGTTGGTGGCAACGAATGAGAGCCCGTCCCCGGTTCAGGAAGGATGGAGGTGTGCATGCTGTGTTTGAGTCAGGGCGGATGACGACAGTCCCAACCTCCAGGACCATGGAATGAGAACGGAATATTAGAAATGAGACGAAATGAAGCAACATTAGTGTCATTAATATTTCGCTGGAGGTGTGTGTGTGTGTGTGTGTGTGTGTGTGTGTGTGTGTGTGTGTGTGTGTGTGTGTGTGTGTGTGTGTGTGTGTGTGTGTGTGTGTGTGTGTGTGTGTGTGTGTGTGTGTGTGTGTGAGGCTGGGGTGTGGTGACGCCTGTGGATTTATTTTCACTTGAAGAGTGTTGCAGCAGCAGCAGCAGCAGAGACTGCATCTGCTCGCTGTGTGACAGGATGACACCGACAGACTTCACAAGGTGGATGAAACCCTCCCTTAGCTGCACAGCGGGGGATGACACATGCACCGTATGAAGTTGCCGGCTGGCGCTCTGCTGTGAGTCAAAGTGGCCCCGCAGCACATAAACACAGTCAGGTGTTGTTGTTTTTTTTACTTTATCTTATTTTCTGTAAGCCCTCCCAACAAAGAGTGGACCGGGGGTTTCGAAGGAAAGCCCCTCACTTTACACACTTTCATCCTGACCTTAAGTAGGCGAAACAGGGCTGAATTATAAATGAGTTTAGCTCCAGCCAAGGGACTCGGCTACTGTCTCATGTCTGACTTCCGCTCCTATTAATTGAGCGGAGCACGGCAGCGGTAATTGTGTGCAAATTCAATCTGGTCGGTCTTATCGCCACAAACTTTGGGCGGAAATTGGCCTCATACGCGATTGTAAGTCCTGTGTGCATACATAAAGAGGCGCTCCGGAACAGGAGCCTGCTGAGCGGCGCCAAATGAAATATGTGTGTGAACGTGTGTTTTTTCAAAAGTCGGAGAATCTGAGAGCGCCAGCGGCCGCCGGCCCCGTTGTCTCCGAGCGCGAGGGATGCTAATGGAGGAGGGAGAGGATACAGGCGTTACCGCTGCAACGCGGAGAGACGGAGGAGAGAGAGAGAGAAAGAGAGTGTGTGTGTGTGTGTGTGTGTGTGTGAGGCGTTTCCATGGCAACCTGTCAGGGGTGTGTTTGGTCCCTGGAGACGGTGAGGAACGGAGGGGAGGAGAGAGATGAGAGGCGAGGAGAAAACTATCCCTCGTTAAGGGTGTGAGGGGGATGGGAGAGGAGATAATGGAGGGAGAGGGTGAGGCGGGTCTCCCCCGTTTTCCTGCTCTGTGTGTGTGTGTGTGTGTGTGGGGGGGGGGGGGGGGGGGGGGGGGGGGGGTCGTCCTGTCTCCTCCGCCTCCTCCGTTCGCTTGGAAGTAACTCGCAGGGCTTTCGTCATGCTTGTGGAGGTTTCACGGTTCTGATCAAGTGCATGAAAACGCTCACGTGTTTGTATTGGCTTGAGGGCACGAAGCATTTTCCACCAACTCTGCTCACACTTGCTCCAATTTCACACCTTGATGATGTATCACTAGACTTAACTCAGATCGTAACCTCCACAGCCCAATACTCAACCCATGAGTTCCCATGGATGTGAATAGCGAATGTTTCAGCAACAGGTGGATGAATAAATAGGAGATTATGGATTAGAGCAACAGTCTCTGAACTGCAGTGTTTAGATTAATGGAGGAGGATTTGAGCATATAATGAATTTCCTCATGAGTTTCAGTGAACTTCTTTTAACTTATCGCCCTCCACCTGTCCACCGCTCCTGTAAGTCATTCATCGTGTTCACAGCACAAAAGCCTCCGTGCTGTCAGCGAACGCACGTGATCAAACCCCAGGAGTCGCGTTTATGGCACTTTTAAGCATCAAGTCTCGTCCCGAGTGGTGAAACATAACCTCTCGTCGAGATTTTTCCTGAAGATGAATGAGCGGCATCGGTGGGAGCTCAGATCTCAGCTCCGGAGAAAGGCAGCATGTGAAGGTGCAGCTGGCGGGGCTTTTACGTAACAAGATTGGATGAAGGGAAAAGTGGCTGCAACAAGTGGAGACAAAAGAGAAGTCCCTTCAATGCAATGATGCAAAGCGGTTCAGCTGCAGGTTGAGACCACTTGTTAGCTGCAATCATAAAAGCTCTTTGAGAGGATTCTCAAAATAGTCACAAAGCTGGGCGTGGTTCAGGACACGAGGGAGGAGGAAGGCGAAACGGCTAAAACATGGGTCCAAAATTGCTTATTTCAACTCTCAATATTCATTTATGCTCTTTTTTAATTCATTAAACGTAGCTGTTATGTAAAGGAGGCAGCTCATTGTTTAAATTACAATCCACGAAACAGGGAACACAAAGGACACACACACACACACACACACACACACACACACACACACACACACACACACACACACACACACACAAGCAAACAAAGCCGCAGAAATAGAACCCTGTGTCAACATGGGACTGAAATAATCCCACTCAGTTACAGCAGACGCTCCTTCAACCCGCTGCTCTTATTCTCGGCGCAGGTTCGGCCGAAGCCAGACAGGACAGCGAAGATCGCTCCAGATGTAGCAACACATTAGCGATGCAGCGGCTTGTGGCGCGCTCGGTTGTTATTGGAGACGGATTTTTAGTTTGACAGGGAAGACGAGGCTGGTCTGTGGGGCCCTTTGCTGGAGTGTGATTAGCATTGCAGATGCAGGTTTCTGTAGGCGTCAGTTTCAACAAACTCAAGGTTCCCGTGTCTCCAGTGCATGATTAAAATGTAACAGTGGTGCGTGGGAAATTCACAAGAGCAGAATTATTCTCCAACACTCAAAGAGCCTATTTTCTGCTCAGGTGTGTTGCACCTCCCTCCTCCCGCACTGCACACTTTGTTTTTGTGCGCGGGCTCAGCCCAGCGACCCACCGGGGGCTCTCTAACAACGGAGCCAAACCCCAAACGAGAGCTACCAAAAGCCGTTATTTTCTGCAGATGCCCTGAATCGAGAATGAACGTGTGAATGTGAAAGTCAGCTGGATTTCCTAGAGAAACGCTGGAGACACAGGGACACAGTGGAAACGAGAACACGGAACCTGTGAGAGATTAATGATCAGCGCAGACTGTAAATTCTAATAGATCACAACAATAACATCATAATATGTACAGTAATGCAGTGGAATGAAAGCAGGTTGTGCTGCTACTCGTGCTGCTAGCGGACAGTAACACAGTAATAAGTACATCATCAGACGCATTCATTACTTTAGACAACAGTGACAAGCAGATCATAATAAAAACATAGTGTAGTGGGCATTTCAGAAAATCAATAGTGCGTTGTTTCAGCCCACACACACACACACACACACACACACACACACACACACACACACACACACACACACACACACACACACACACAGCCAGAGCTGGTTGATGCTAATAGAGGATGAGTTGCATCAGCTGAGATCTGCTGTATTGTTGCCACGTCCGCCTTATTCATCTGTTTATTCAGGACACCGTCGACGTCTGGTCCTGCAGCCGCCGCAGTTACGCGCCGCATTAATACCTAATGAGCTTATTTGCTGGCGTTATTGTAAGCGCAGAGGCAACCGCTAACGACGCCTTCAAGGTGCCAGAAGTCTAAATGTTTACGAGTGTCTGTCACCGCCGCCGTTTGACGAAGCCGTTTAACTCCCAGCGATGTCAAGAGCACATAATAGCAAACATCCTTCACGCGGAGGAATAGGAACGGGACGCAGCCGCCGGGGCCTGAACACGCCGACTCAGAGGGAGGCTGACATTAGCTGTGCCTCACAAACCCAGGTCTAGATCACTTAGAAGCACTTCCAGTGAAAAAGCACCTGGCTGGCCTTTTTAAAGTCACACGTTGGTGCGGTTTGAGCAGGATACTTTCTGTCCCCTCTGAAGTGAATCTTCAGTCCCCGACAGCGCCGGCGGCTAACGAGGCGCTTCAGCACTTTGGATCTCCTGAGAGGCTAATAACCCCAAAATGTGATCATTTTAGGACAACTTCACTGCACGTCGGCGCCTGGTTTCACTCACTTTGACTCACAGAGCAAAGTTGGCTTTCAAGCTGCACAAGCTCTGGTAAAACATATAGTAAACCTGTAGTATATCTATGTATAAAGTATGTAAGAAAAATTAAACACATTATATATACAATCAATAGATTCACACAGATCACAGATCTCTCTGACCAGTTAGGCGACCCGTTGACCCCAGTAGCACCACCCCCCCAGTTCCAGTTTACGTTGGTCGCACGCTCAGCCAGAACGAGAGCAATGCATGAGAGCAAAATAGGTACCACACAGAGCAGGTGGTAGAAATGAAAGGCCCGGGGGGTTGATGAAAGTAAAATAAAAGGCAGCGGTGATGAGCAGGGAAAGGTTATAACGACCGTGGTGGATTGGATAACGGGGCAGAAACGATGCCAGGAGTCAACAGGGAGGCATCGCGGATGTCACTTAAAGTGCACCAACCGTACAAAGTAGAATAAAGTAAACCTGAGACGGAAAATAAAAGCCGGCGCGGTGGCGCGTGAGTGGGAGCGTGGTGGGATGTTCTGACTTAAAAGGATGAAGGTAAGACGAATCAGAACCCGTCCTCAGTCTGAAGAAGTGTTAAACTAAGCGTCTGCAGGGCTCCGTGATTGTTTTCATTTCATGTGCAGCAATAAAGATAAATGACAAATTACCAGCTACTGTGTATACATAGTAAAACCTTTGATTGCCCCGTGAACTGAGGCGAAGGCGACAGCTCCAGTTATCATGCTGCATAAAACCTTTACTACTGGCCCAATAAAACCCTGCTATGAAGCTGGGTTTGTTAGGCTCCGTGTAATAGACGGCAGCAGGCGATAGGCCGACACAAATCAAACTGATTTCCTGACATCGTAGGCCCGCTAATAAAGCGGTCCGCTGATCACCTGTCGAGGAATGCTGCCCCCTGTTGTAGATTTCAAAATAAACGTTATCCCGCTTTAAATGGTAGCAGGATGCCATGCTTTGCTGGAGAGCCCGGTAACGGCAGGTTGTTTGTTCAGGTGGGGATCACAGCAACGCTTGCAGGGAACACCTGCTACGCCGCCGTAACAAACCTGTCAGTGGGAGCCGTGCTCTTAATGCACTCGCCCCTTCATCATTATAAAGCACTCCGACCGACGCGCACAAAGGCCATTAAAGTGACAGAGCGGCACCAGGCCCGCGTGCTGCCGCTCGCGGAGCCCGTGGCCTCTCAGCTGCCCCGCTGCATGGACGCCTGATCCTCGCTCCTTGCCGTGGGGCCCGTGCAGTTGGTGGGCGGCCAAAGCCTCAGCTTCAGTGGCTTTTCAGGATGACAGCAGCGGCGGCAGCACGTGTCCTGCAACAGCTGTGTCCTTCCACGCTGCTGCCGCCCTGAGCATGTGACGCCAGCCCACAGACCTGCTTCTCCGCGGCTTATTATAACGCTGGGCATTGTGTAAAATGAATAATACAACACAATGTAAGGATCTGCACGTTGTAGTTAGTACAAAAACCGCCGCCTGTTGATTGGTCTACATCTTTCTGGGTGCTGATTAGCTGCAGGAATGGTTCATATAACATGGCTTGGTACAATTTATATGGAACCAATAGATTGGAAGCATATTTTAATAGTTAAGTTGGCAAAACGTTGACAATTAACCTTATAAAGGTAAATGACCAGGTTATTGTTAGTCTCCTGTGTGTTTATTATTAGTCTGTGACATAGTCTTAATTTTAACAAACACTTGTTCTTAGCATGTGGAGCTGCCTGTGCTAATGACTGAGAGACCTGAGGCACCATTCGGCTTGGGAGCCTGCGCATTACTGTGGGCAAGTTGCCAGTGACTTCGGAGGAAGGTTTTCTACTCCTGGTTTATCTCCAAACAGAGGGAGTTGTAATAAATCCTAGTTAATGGCTCTGACTCTGATGTACATACTGTAGGTCTGCACCGATGGCGGCTGCTTGCCTGAATGAATACATCAAGATGCTGGAGACAGCCACCGATGACTGTTCACCAATACATTTCACGTTCTCTGACTGAGCGGAAAACTTTACAGTGTAAGACAGGAGGGGGAGAGAGTGACAAAGAGCAACAGAAGCTGGCGCATTTAAATTCCCTTCACCCTCACTGTGTGAAATCTGAGCAGCAGACATCTGAAAAGCTCAGCAAATAAAGCCTGGAAATGGTTGTACGGCTCCGTGAAACTGCCACAGACGTGGAAAAGCCAACACTGAGCATCAGAGTGCAGAAGAAACATTTCTTGGCTCAAACGGAAGCTTGTTTAAAAATGACTCAAATGAGTTTATTCGTTCTCAGGCAAAATCCAACATCTGTAAACACCAACATCATTTTAGGAAGAACGGGGAAATTTGGAGTTTTGTAAATGGTTTGTTGCAGCCTCCTGTTGATGAGACGCTGCCATACATAAACATGAGCTCCACTAATTCAGTGTTCAGTCGTGTTTGCCAGAATCACATTCCCTCTAACGCTGTAGGAAAACAACAACAACAGCAGCAGCAACTACTATAACAACAACAACAACAACAGCAAAACAACAACAACAACAACGAAACGTAATTG